>NW_010180290.1:80584-102007 GCF_000695765.1 Mesitornis unicolor | reverse complement strand
CGAAGGCGCTTTCTTCTGTCTACGCTTTGGCTGGAAGTTTTGCGGCGTGATCCTGAGCCTGCCAGGGAGGGCTGTGCGGATTCGGAGCTGACACCTTCTAGGAATTTCATGACGGTAAAACAGCTAGAGGTGCCAGGTGAAGGTTGTTTCTGTCAGGACTCAGTCCTTACTCTGTTATTTCTGTGTATTCTGGACTTAAAAGGCATTGCATGTTGGCATGTACGTCTGTAGCTACATTACATCCTCCTTTCGGTGCTTCCTTTTCTCTTGAAGGTTATTTTGGGCTTTTAAGTGAATCGGTCTGTTTACCTGTTTTTTTATTATGGGTAAAGTTGAGACTAGACTGGAAAGACTGGGATTTGTATTGGGACACCAAATGAAACGATGTAAATACATTGCAGTGGTTAGTTACTTACCAGGCAGCTGATATCTAACACAGAATGGCCAGGCTGCTCTTATGTGAGCACAAGGAGGAGGAAGAGTGTTGCCTGGTGCATCTCTGACCTCGAATTTCATTAGAGGTTTTTTTCTCGGATAACATAATTTCTGTTTACTTTAGATCCTTGCCATTTAACTTTGGAGAGCTCGGCTTACATTCTTTTTTAATCGCTTCATAAGGGGCTCCGAAATTTTTTCCTTATTCGTTGTGGCTTAAAGGCTGTCCAGTGTCTGCTAAAGCACTTTATTCTGTGGTATCTGGGGAAAAACATAATGCACAAGATATATGGGCAGGAAGAAAAAGAACACACAGTTGTTTTAGGAGCTAAGACTTTATGGAATTCTAATAATTGGGTTCTATAGTTAGAAAGTTTACTTAACCTTGTATAAAATTGCTAGCTGAACAACTGCCTTTGTTACAAATTCAATGCATTTAACTCTGTGACTTCTGTTTGACTTGCAATCTCATCTAGACAGTTTGATTCCAGTGGTGTAGCAGAGCAGGAAATACTTGTGGACATTTTATTTGGTCGTTTTGACTACTTAAAGCTCTTAATCTAGTTTTACATTGACTTAAAAGGTTTTGTCTGTGGAGTAGCTAAGATTATTTATCCAGATGAAGCATCTTCCTAGCAGAGCTACTGCTCCAGTGTGTTTTCAGGAAAACCTCATTTTGTTCTTTAAAAATGTAGAAGTGTGCAAGTAGTGAATTACCACTTTTTTCCCCATGAGTAACTCTCAGTGATTAATGTATTCATTTCATGATGGATTTAACTTGTTAGGATATCTCACATAGATATCTAGGAAGTCTATGAATTAAGTTTACTTTCTTGGATTGTTCTGTTCAGCTGGAATACCCCTTCCTCACCTGAACAGCAGTAGCAGGTAGGGTGTGATTCTTGAGCCTGGGTAGGAGGCACCAGCTGCAGGATGAGGAACCAGCAGGCTTTCCTGCCTGGTCTTTCTGCCAGTAGGCACTTCCACCCAGCTGCACACATGTAGAAATGAGCAATTGATAAAGAGCGAGCTTCACTCATGGAGGCAATGATTGCATTTCGTTCTGTTTTAGAGCATACTTTAACCATGTAAATAAATACACAGTTACTTTGAAACATTAGCATTCCCGAAGCATTGGTAAGTCTCACAGTTGCATCAGCAAAAGACAGAACAGAGAGGTGAAATACCCTTTCAACTTCTTAAGTCATTTATGCTTCTGCCTTTGCAGTTCTTTAGAAAATGTACTTGCAAATACCTTCACCAAAATGTGCTTTTTTCTGTTTACTTTCCAAATAAAGGAATTGGTTGGAATCAATCTTTGAAGGAAAAAAAAAAGGGGGGGGAGAGATACTGTTTGGCTGAGTGGTTTCTAAATGTTTTCTTGCCTAAACAGGATAGTAAAATATTAAGAAAACTATTGTAAGTGATTGATAAGAGTCACAGACTCTTATCACCATTACTTTACTGTAACATTACAAAAATTACAAAATTACAAAAGTAATCACCATTACTTTTCTGTATCATGCTAGGAAAAACAGGTGTGTGTAAAGCCTACTATGAGTTAACAAGTTGTAACATGTTTTCTTTTCTCTGCCTTGTTGCTGAATTTACTCTCCTGTGTCTCCACTTTCCTTTTCCTTTTTCCTCTTTAGTCTTTGCCTTCAGTCTTAGGTTTCTCTTTTTCCTAGAGCTGCCCCTCATTCCGGTGTAGAATTAGCCCCTCCCATCCCTGCTAGTTGTCCATATTTTCTTTCCCCTTTTCTCTGAAGGGACCTACAGCTTTACTCCTCGTCACTGCTTTTCTTCTTCCAGTTGCTTTCTTATGAGATCAGATTTCATGTGGTGTTAACTCAATTTTATTTTTTTTTGTATGTATGTTAGACCTTCTTTTCCCTGGCCCTTGAAAAGAGAGTCCCAAAGGTTTAAATGGGGTATTTCTAGGTAGAGATTAGAAATGAGGTCTGTCTCCTGCCAGCTTCCACACTGTTCCCACTTCCTTTGCTGCTGCAGCTCCCCAGGAATCCTGCCCAGCTGCTCCCTCCTGTGTAGTCAGTGTGTCATAGCTGACATTCGGATACGGGCAGAATATGGAAATGCAAATGGCATGGCTATAATGAGGAGATAGTGTTGCACTTCAGAAAAGCATTGCTAATGTGAACATTGTGAGTAAATGTGATGTGAAAAGAGATAGCAAAGAAAACACCTGTTATAGGGAAACTGAAAACAAAACTCTTATCTTTCTGCTATTAATATCTGGTAATTCTAGCTGTTTTTAACCTACTTATGATACCAAAATCATAATCTGTAAAACATGTTTTAGTTTATTAGTTGAAGCAAAGTTCAAAGAAATAATGTCAGGTTATTTTCAAGCCATGTGTAGCATTTAGTGCCTGTTAGCGGCAGCCAAAAATAACCAGTGAGGCAAAATCCTCTCCATATGTTTGTAACATGGATTTTGGAGGAGGAGATGCATGGCCCCAGTCCATAGTGGAAAGAGCCATTGGATTCTTCATGCTCATGCCAGAAAGGGCTGATGGCGTGTAGTGCTGCTTTCTGTGAGTGCATTGCCTGTGATAGGCTGGTGCAGACACCTTCACTGTAGAGTTTTTACTGGGATTAGCAGTTCTCCCACCCTTCTGGACTCCCACATATGACCACTGCTTAAGGACTAAGCATTGCACTGGGTTTACATTGGCCTAAGGCTGCAGTGCTTTCATTGTTTTGTATATATCAGCACAGTAATGTAGAATTTCCATTACCATACAGTTTTAAATTGAGTGGAAAAATACAGACTGCAAACTGGATTAAGACTTACTAGTTAACTTTCACTGTTCTAAAGCAGGTGAAGTGGGATGAGTATACACTGAGAAAAATGAGTGCTTTAGTATTTCTGCAGCATTAGTGACAAGAATAAATTACTTGGTAACAATTCTGATTAGTTATCCAATATTTAAGCTGCAATTTCAATAAATTGTGGCTTAGTATTGTAGGCTATGTGTTTCCTTTTGGGTTTGCCAAATCATAGCCAGAAATTACCAACCATGTGAGAAATTTTCAGGCTTCCTTTTTCCTAAGACAGATAAGTGGCTGAGTCACTAAAGCAGTTTCTTTCCCCATATCTCTTTAAGTGGACTGAGTTGATTTGAGATTGCCTGGTTGTTGAAAATGTGGATAGAGGAAATCTATGCAGTGGGTGTAGCTCTGAGGTCACTATCTTTAAATTGATTTTCTTATGGGGCCACATCAGCTCTTACAAAAGTTACCATGTTAACTGACTGAGTTACAAAATTACTTTATCACAAACGTTTTTGGGTTTGTCTGTTCAGTTGATACCAAGAATAACAAAATTTCAGAACCCCTCTGGAGCCTAGTTCACCATTTGTTTCCTCCCTGTAATGACACATTGCTGTGCAGGATGAGTGCAAAATCAGTTTTAAACATCAGTTGAAGTATTTTGTAATCGACCTGTAACTGAATTTTTTTTTAGTCTTTGATTTTTAGGGGAAATTGTCATTCTGATTAGTTTCCTTTTTGTGTGAGAACTTGGAAAAATCTCCAATTAGTACATTCCTTAGCAGGCTTGGCTGTATAAGCCTAGCCTTAACTGAGATGCTCATGCATGATTTATAGTAGTAGTAACAAAGATTACAGAGATGTTTATTGAACATCTGCACTTTAATCACCAAATATTTATGTTTTTATTTGAAAGATGTGTAAATATGTGATGTAAAAAGTACTTTAGAGCCTCCATTTACTATCTGTACCTCAAAATGCCTTCAGAATTCATAGAATCATAGAATGTACTGGTTTGGAAGGGACTTTTAAAGCTCATCCAGTCCAAACCTGCTGCAGTGAGCAGAGACATTGTTACCAGATCAGGTTGCTCAGAGCCCCATCAAGCCTGACCTTGAATATCTCCAGGGATGAGGCCTCCACCACCTCTCTGGGCAACCTGTTCCAGTGGTCTGTCACCTTCATATTGAAGAACTTTTTCCTAATATCCAAGCTAAATCTACCCTTTTCTAGTTTAAAACCATTACCCCTCGTCCTATCACTACATGCCCTAATGAACAGCTCTTCCCCAGCTTTCTTATAGGCACCTTTCACTGGAAGGTCACTATAAGGTCCCCCTGGAGCCTTCTCTTCTCCACGCTGAACAACCCCAACTCCCTCAGCCTGTCTTTGTAGGAGAGGTCATGGTTCTTCCTGCTTTGGAGTCTTTTTTCTTAGTTCCCAGCTTTTAAAGCAGGGTATGTTTAATTTCCACATAAAATGAAATTATCAACATGGACAAAAAATATTTTTAACCTTTTAAAATGCAGAATATTATAGAAATATTATCTGTGAAAGGCACTTTAAAATCCTTTCCTTTGTAGGCTTTATTCCACATTTTACTGAAGAGTAAAAAAAAATAAGTAAAAAACCTTAAATGTACTTAAATGTAAATGCTGAAAAATGCTCAGCTGTCTTAATGCAGTCAGTGTTGACTGCAGGAGACATTCTTAGCAAAGTTTTTGAAATCACAGTAAACAAATGGATAAAAATTGTGCCAGTCTAAACATAGTAGGTTTCTAGCAATACTCATTTTAGTAACATCTTATCTGAGATACCAGTTCATTGTGGTGCTGAAAAGTAAGATCACTGACTTCATAAAGTTAGTGCTATTTCAGAAAATATTGCTACTAGCACATAATTTGCCAAACACAACATTACTTCTGTTTAAACAGATTTAGATTATTATGTTACTTGATAGAGGTTCTATAGGAAAGTATTTAGTGATGCATTCGTAGTTCAACCTTAAATGTTTTTTGTAAAATCATTAAATAATTGCAGATTTTAATCCATAAGTGTTTTCTTGGATGCATGCCTGTATTTATACAGACCTCTCTACAAAGCTCACTGAAGAAGGAAGACAGTATATAATACAAAAATGTAAATTCTGCATGTATTTATGCTCAGTCTTTCAGCTCTGAGGCTCTTCCTGTCAGAAAAACCTTTTATGCACCTTTAAAAAATATTTAAATGTACGCTATGACCATGAACAAATATAGACATCCTTATACTTTGACTTCAGCTGTATTTCCTCTTGCTGTAAGTCTCTGTACATATTGCAGATGCTGTTGTTGTTGTGTCAACTGCCAAATAGCTTCTTAGTGAGTATCATTGTTTTGCTTTTATAGTTGTTGGTGTCTGTTCTGTGGGCCTTCTTAATGCAGCAAGAGGAAGGAAAAACAGTTTTAAAAATATACACTCTTCCCCTCCAAACTGGCCAGTAAATTCAGAAATATGCATGTCTGAAGGTAACAGAGACATGTGAAAATCCTGTAGCTCTTGAGTTGAAAATGTCCTTGTGTAACTAATAGTCTTTTAGCACCTTTTTTACTCAGACGAGTTTTGCCTTTCTCTCCCTCATCGTGTTCTGCAGAGTAACCCCTGAGCCTGTTTGGAACTTCATTAAAATTACTGACTCTCTCTGTAAAGGCTCAGAATTACATCAATATTGCTTTAATAAACTTTGAAGTTTAATGCAAATATATACAAACTCAGAGAGAATAAATATTAGTATAGGAGTTTTCCATGGAGGAGTAAGTCATAATGTGTAATTAGTTTTCCATTTGCTTTAAGCCTTCCTAATTGTCTTTCTCTGATGCCCTCCTCTAAATTGGGTAGTTTTGCTTTAAAACAGGTTGCACAATATTCTCCAGTCTCAGACTTTTAGGTCTGTTTCTATATGGTTAAGGAGTGTGACTCCTACTGTTTGGAATGATCCTTGGAGAAGGTAGTTTATTTAATGACTTTTCTACTGTAAACTGTAGACATTCTGGGTTTTTAGAGGCAGGGAGATGGCTCATAGTAAAGATGTGGAGAATCTGGGGCACGTGAATGCTCGCAATATGGTCAGTTACGTATACTTTGATCATGCAGCAGTCTGTGGTGTGTTGTAGTCAGTGGAACAACTTGCCGAACTCCGTGTTAAATACACATCCAAGGCATAAATGTTATTTTAGAGCTTTGTCTGTAAAATTATTTTCATATTGTACTTTTAAAAAATTTGGTTCTTTAAAGAAATGCGATATTAGATTATTAGCAAGAAAGTCTCAAACCTACTCTGCTGCTAATGAAGCTCTCAGTAATGTATCTTTCACTGTAACAACAAGATTTTCAAAGTATTATGGCATGCCTTCTTAGAATAAGGCAAACTTATATTTAAAGGTCACTATCTCTGGCTAGAAAAGACTGCTTGGGAAGTACAAAAAATGAAGGCGTGTTAGGACGTGCTCTTGTGCTTATGAATTTTGCTTAGTAAGTATTTCTTGTGCAGCAAAGGCAGTATCTCTGTTAGAGAAAATGTCAGTACAAGCAGAGTTTGAAGTACATTTCATTTACCCTGTAATCTGTATTGGTTCTGGCTGCGGTATCGTAATTGTCATCTTGCTCCATTAACCTGTTGGCAGGTAGGGTGCTGGTTCATGGTTCCTTACAAGTTAACCCACTTATCTTCTTAGAGTGGGAGCAAATCTCTTCCAAAGGTGGCTCTTTTAAGAGAGTTGTTCAGAAACTGGTATATGGCAAGGAATGTTGCACTCTGGTATATAAAGTACCTGGTTTTAGCAGTTGATAGATACTGCTAGTAACAGTTGCCATGAAAAACCTCCTGTGACAGCTTTGCAGGTTTAAGGTGAGATTGCAAAGTGGTTAGATGGAGATTCCTCAGCTGCAATGGAGCTTTAGTCATGGTGAGTTCTCCTGTGTTCTGTGTAATTGTCTCTGTTTTTCTGCTTGTTGGAATGTGAAAAGTGTTTGATTGTTTTGCCTGTTTGTGCAGTTGCTTTCAAAGAGAGGCTGAATCAGGTTCCTTTCCGATTGGTGTTGACACTCTGCATCAGTATGATATTCAGTAAATACATTTAAGTACAGTATTGCAAATAATACTAGATTGTATGACATTGTTAATAGCAAGAAGTGATGCATTAAAAAAAAATCTGAGTTTTAACTCCCCCACCCTTTTTTTTTTTTTACAAGGCTGTAATTTCTCTTTGTAGTGCATAATGGTGATAAGATTGCAGGCTTTTTTTCTACTCTATCCTTTGCAAATAGACTTCATTGCTTATGGTTGTACATTATCATTGTTCATCAGTGTAAATCAACAGAGCTATTCCTGAACAATGCAGATAGCAATGGACAGACCTTTTGAAGTCAAATTTGCAGAGTACAGAAACGTGCTGAAAAATATAACCAGCATTGGTTATCAGGGGGTTCTGCTCAGCCCCCTGTGGAGGAGATTATGAAAAAGGCTGTGTAATAGTACTTTCTAAAACATGCCTACGCAACTGCCAGGGTACTTGATGGAAGGTTCATGCATATACTAAATTTCTATGGGAAATAAGAGTAAACAGATGAAATACCAAAGCAACAGCATTTAAATATATGGGAATTAGATTTTCTTTTTTTAAAGATTTCAAATGTTACATAACTTCAGGGAAGAAAACCCAATTAAGTACCTGCATACTTTGCATATTAAATCATGGTCTGTCTACATAGAAAGCTGACTTTTGGTGCCCTCTAATAGAAGTATGAAGCATCCAAACAGAATGAAATGTGTAGAACACAGAAGGAAACATGAATCCATGTAATGAATAATATTGTATTCAGTGGCAAACACAGTTTACTGAGAGAGGGTTATAACACATTGAATGTTTTTACACTGTGCTGGCTAAAAGAGATGTACTTTTTTCATCAAATAAGAACCACAAAAAAAAAGGTTCAAAATATATTGGAAAATTAAAAAGACTTTGTTGGTTCATAGTTGCAGAAGTTGTGCTGGATGCAAATAGCTGAGCTGTGGATAAGAAAAATATTGAACAAAATGAATAATTGAAAATCAATATGAGTTTCTAAACAAATGTATGCTTTGCTTTTCCAAAAAATCATATTATGTTTTTAGTATATATGTTACAGAGGAGCATTAATCAGCACAGTCTCATATCAAAGTCAGTTTCTCTACAGCAGAATGGTGTCTTGGATTTGTCTCTTGTTTGTGGTGAGCAAGATGCTTGTCCAATCAAGCTTGTATTTCAAGTGGTATGGGAGCAGTTTTGATGATGGAATAATTTTATTTCTTTTCTCTGAATGTGAGGCAATAGAGGGTTTCATGTAATTTTCATTTTACTTTCTCCTGCCAGTTTGCAGAATGTCTGTAACTTAGGTGTTTTGAATCTGTAGATCCCAGCTACTTTTAACTTAATTGATTTTGCCACATGGTTCAAGGTTTCTTTTCCATCACTGTTTTTCCATGAGTCTTCCAGAAGTTTCAGGGGTAATTGTTCTGCAGGGAAGATGTATTAGATACATGCATGTTAGATATATGTATGTTCATTGGATGGTGTACAGTAAAATATTGGCCCTGCTTGCATAATCTGCTTAAGAGTTCTGAGAAACGATTTCCAGTGGACAGTTAAAAGCCTGGGCAACTCCTGTATCCTTCTAGGACTAATCAGTACAGGAATCGCTGTATCGGTGGTGAATTTGCAATCATCAGTCTACCTCTAACAGCTTTTCTTGAACATGCTTGTTTTTTTCTTGACAGTGGTTTTATGATCTAGTTTAGAAGGAAGAGCTGGCACACCACAAAAAACAACTGTTCATTAGTTTGAGAGATGAACCAAACCTCAATTTGTATTCTGAGAGCTTCAAAAGTACAAGGAATATGGGCAACCGTACCTTCACAAGGCGCCTTTCTCAGGCTGATAAGAAACATGCTCTATACATCACATTAACTCATCACTTTCATACCCTTGGGTGTACGTAACAGTGTCATTTAAGAACAGGAAATATGCAGAGGGTAGAAGGGATACAGTTCTTCAAAATAATTGAGCGGTACCTGGAAAATCAGTAGTCTATCCTTTAGTATAAGGAAAACAAATATATTGAAATATAAGTCCGCTTTTCTTATTTTTTCATGAGAGAGAAAAGTGAAGACTTCTCCTCTACCCCAGCCTCTCACCCCATCTTTTGGTTTTTGATACTTTTTTTTTTTAAGATAAGCAGCATTTAAAAAGATGGCTTGCAGGTTGGTGCAACTCCAATGTGTCTGCAATGTTTTATAGGGTGTGCAATGATCATTTCCTTTTGGAAAAGCTGTACGGAATGTGAAAATGAGAGGGAGTGTTATCTCTTTTGCCTCTTTAAGACATGTTGGAATAAAAGTGTCTTTATGAAAGTTGTTTTGCGTATTTTACGGATGAGCAACTCTCCTGAGCTTTGTGCTTTTTATTACGTAAGATTTATGTTTTTAAAATTCTAAGCATGACCTCAGGTTTTTATTTTGGTTTTATTAAACTATTTACTGCTTGTAGCCCTGTAAAACCCGAGAGATTTTTCTGTCTTCTACCTCTTTAAGACCTGTAGTCCCCCACAGTTCATATGGGAGACTTAAATGTGCAGTCTTTTCAGTAGAAAATATTTTCTTTAGTACTTCTAGAATTCAAAATAATTGGAATTTGCTGTGTATAAAATTATAACTTCCTGAGGAAATATTGACACAGACTGTGGAAGCTGTTAGTTTTTGGAACTTGTGTTCAAATTACTTATTTTCTCTGCTTTATTTCTTCTTTTACTTCATAGGTAGAGGCTAGTGGGCAAAGAAAAATTGGGGCTGTAGAGCTGCTTTGGAATCTGGCAAAAAGGTGATAACATAAAGAGAATTTGCTTTTGTGGAATTTTGAAAAAACAAACAAAACAAACCAACAACAAACAACCAAAACCAACAAACAACAAAACACTTAACAAACAAACCAACCAAAAAACCATCCTTGAACTTAAGTAATTTCAGGAGCTATGGCTTGTTTTGCTGTTTGGCTCTGCAAACTAGTCAATTCTCGTACTTTCATGTATTCATATATTTATAGTTTTATGTAACACAGTTACTAACAGATCCATTTTAGTATTTATGAAAGTTAAGGTATATCATTTCTGTTGATGGTTGAAGAGGACTGTCTGTAAATATCTTTGGCCATGAAGATGTTGGACAGACGTGTTCAGTCTACGTTGCTTTGAAATCCACAGGTTAAGAAAATGTTTTTATCTCAATCAACTTTTTAGTGTTATTGGGAAGAAATATATTCTGCAAACTTTCATTCAAAGAGGAGACATTTTTTATTCTTATCATACTGAGAACTGTGTGTCTGAGCTCAAATTTATTTGGACATGTGTATGTGTATCTTATAGACATATTTGTGTTGAAGCAGCTATTAATGCTGTTTTAGGAAGCAGTGTTAAATCTCCAGCTGTATTTAGTCTGTTTTTATCTGCGGTGTAGTACAGTAGAAGGTAACGGTGATTTAAAAACTCATAGCAGCATATCACCCTAGCATTTAACTGTCTGGAGAGTGTGACTAAAATTCCCATCCCGTTCCAGAAATTTGGTCTGCCATGGTTTGCTATTTTTTTTCTTCCTTTAAAGTGCTGGTTAAGGAAACATTTAATGAGCATCCCAGCTGTCTGTGCATTGGAAGCAGATAGGCAGCAGTGAAATTACTTTTCAGGCAACTTCAATCAAAACCTGAAACTCCATAATTCACTGATTTAACAAACAAGAGAACTAAAAACTTGCCTGAAGTCAATTATTCCAGAGTTTAAAAGAAGACCCAGAACACTCTCTCATAGTCTTACTCACTTTGTTAACCCAGCCTTTTGAAAACAGCAATGGTAAATATTTATTTAGTTGCCATAATACAGTATGAGTATGTCTTGTGACCTCAGCAGTGAGGCTGAGTTAAGCTACTGCTTCCAAGAGCTTTAAGTCTTTAGTTCAAATGGTAAAGATTTATTGCTTTATACCAGTGTTTCTAGAGGCTTCTCCTGGAACTGTTATATTTTGTTTTTCTAATGCTGTTGTACTGTCATCTTTCTTGTTTAACTTGCTGTCAAAGTGCATACTGGGTCATGTGCTATGGTCTGTTCAAAGCAATTGAGGGTTTTGCTAGTTAAATATTCCTGTCTGTGAGTTGGAAGAGCTGCACTGCATATCAGAAGCTTGCAGTCAAACCTACTGATGGGTATTTACTTTTCTTCTGGCTGAATACTTAGCATGTGATTTGGGAGTAATCTTTGGAATCAATTTCTGTATTTTTTGGCAACAGGAAAAACTTGGAAAGTGGGATGATGCTTAGTTTTCAGATTGTTTTAATCAGAAATTTCAACTTTAAGATGGGAGAAAAGCATCTAGTGTAAATAGAGTTTTGCCATTTTTAGAGCATGTAAGATCCTGCCTTTAGACTCTCAAATCAGAGACTGAGTAAACACTTTTTAAGTAAGAAAGCCCCACTTTTACAAGCTTCATAGTTGACCTTAAGATCACTTTTTCCATCATTTGTGATGAGGGATCAAACAGGCTGTCTGCAAAATAGTAAAATGCATTCAAGTCTTGGTATTGTCAAGTGATGACTGATGATTGGTAAGATAAGAGTGATTGGCAGAATGATGTGCATCCATAATTGTAAACTCTTCTTTAAAACATACTGAAATCTAAAATAGGCTATAGTGCTCTCAGCAGAGTGCTGACTGTGACAAAACCTTTGACAATGCAAACATTCTCACTCATGGAGCTAAATTGGATGGATACAGCAGCCAAAAAGGCAAAGTGGAAATAACATTAAATTGTCTGAAACATTTAGTAGCAATGATATGCATTAAAATAACTTGGTGAAATTAATTGATGATTTTTGTCATTACTTTTCCATAGCAATTTTCATTTTCTCACCACAGTCTTATCTTGCAGCAAGAAGTGAGACGTTCTCTTTCTGCATTGAGGTTCTGAATCAGGCTGATCTGGCTAATACTGTACTGCAGATATGTTTCTTAATCTGCATTGGAGATTTTGAAGTATTGGCTGTTTTTTAGCAGGCTGATTTCATTTTTGTTTGATTTAAGAACATACAGAATAGGGCTGCTGTAATTAGGGCTTGGTGGTAGCTTTTGGTAAGTCACAAATTATTTGTGCAGTAATACTGTACTGAGAGAACATGATGCATTTTGAAGGAGGGGAAATCAGAACAATGTGCTGATTTGCTTGTGTGGGCTAACATGACTCATTTAGAATGAAGTCTTTTAGAAGTTTTTTTTTTGGAAAAACTGGCAAGCTAACCTCAGGTTTCAAATCAATTTAAATTGTCTAGCAAGCTCTAAGTCTCCCTTCGATCCACAAGGCCGTAGCAATTGGCTGTGGTTTGGGGTCAGCAGTTTACAAACACTGCCTGGACCAGTGATCTGTGAAATCAATCTTTGAGTCTTCCTGATGGTGCCTTTGAACAGTTGCATTGATGGCAAAGTAAAAATGTCTGTCAAGCCTCAGGATTGGATTATAAACATTCTGAAACTTACATACAGGAGACAAAATGTTGGTTAAAAACCCTTGGAAAGTGTCTCTTAGAATGAGAAAATGTTGGTCGTGAAACTTTCTGGATGTCTGTTGCAAGATACTGAACAGGAATGTTTTGGCAATGTGATGAGAATGCCTAAGTTTTTGCCCATCCTAGAAATGGAAACTACTATATATGAAGCAGTCTGCTGACTGGCTAGTTGCATGCTAAAACTAAAATTTTGTTGATTCAGAAATACTTAACTGGTTTTATTTTGTGAGTGCATAAGATGGATTAATTGGTATACAACTCTTCCTAGTTAGTGAGAAGTCAGTGGTTTTAAAGATTTAAGTCCAATGAAATAGCAGTTACCTCTGCCACATGATCAGCTCCTCTGGTTGAAAGTATTTGCTTAAAGCTGAACTGCTATGTTTTCCTTGCATCTAGTTTCTTACCTACGTTAGTGAAATGTGCTTTCTGCTGCTTCAAACATATGTGACAACTGGCTTATTGTTCCCACCTGGTGCCAAGTTGTGTTTCATATTAAATATTAAAAAAACCCAACAATTGTTTTGGAAGGAGTTTCTTGCATACTGGCTCCAGCTAGCATGCTTCAGTCTGGCAGTATATTTGGATATCTCTGTGAAGGGTTCAGATCTCCCTGATTCATCTACCATCTTTTGTCCTTAAATTTTCTTTCAACAGAGCACTGCATGGTCTCTTAAATTATCTATATAATATCATGTGTTCTGGATTGTAGGATTCATCTCATTGTAGATGAAAACTTACCGTGTTGTGGAAATCTTAGTCCTCCCTATGTATGCTGAAAAATTGATGGAACCAGTTACAAAATTGGATTGTATTGGCTTTTACTAATGAGAAATCAACTGATCCTTTCTGGTCTAGGAATGCTCATAGAGTGCCTCCTGTAACACTGAAGCTGGATGTAAGAATAAGAGCAGCTGTTTGAAATGTCACAGCAGTCTGGGAACTGGCCATACAAGGAGCACTTGCCTTACAAAGATAGGTTTGTCTGATTCGTGTGTTGCATGTGTGTTAAAGTTCATGGGGCTCTTTGTCTAAATGTTAGTTACGTGTGTATTTAATCTTGGAGGTGTTTGAAAGCTTCTGTAGGCATTATTAGAACAGTAGAAAGGAAGTGGAAAAGAGGGAAAACAGACTTACTGAATATTTCAGCGGCTGTTTGCCAAATCACATTTCAGGATTCATTTCTATTTTAAATACTACAGTGGCTGCCAAAGCTGGCAAACTGTGATCCCCTTTGGAAGAGGGAGGAGACTTCATTACTCCTCTGTGGAGGAGGGACATAACTTTGTTTTCCTGTTGCTTTGTTTTTCCTTTTGTAGTGAACAAAAAAATTCTGGGGGAGAAAAGTAGAAAAAGCCATTTTTCAAAGCTTTTCCAGAAACTTTGTGAATCAGTGGGTTTGATTTACACTTTAAATGTGATTTCCTGCCTTCTCACATCATTTGCATACCTTTAAAAGTAGTTTGGTTTAACTTTGTGATAGGAATGTATCCTTTCCTCAGCTAGTACTGGTCGGGATATTGTTTCTTTGCTTAAATGTAATGGCCAAACAATTGGCCAGATTTGCAAAAATGAAAGCTGATTAGAATCACAAGAGAAACAGGCTGCATGTAGAGTAATATTTGTGCTTAAATAACTAAAGCCTACAGTTTAGAAAGATAAGATGACTGAATAGCAAAAGGAATGAAAGAAAAAAAAATTAAAACGGAGCCAAAAAATATCTGTGTTTTCTTCCTGCCTTTGTAATGCCTCGCTTTGTAGCCTTGGAAACTGAGACAAAGAGGTTAAGAAATTTGTTCATTCTTAAAACTGAGATAAGATGCAATGTACAGCTTATTTTAGTCTTGCTTATTCCTCTGTAAAGTAACTGCTGTAAGTAAAGTGTGGTGCTTTTTTTTTAATAGTACAGTCTATATGATGAAGTCATTTATTTAGGACTTGAGACAAGGAACCCACGTTTAATTGTGTTGCTGTGCCTAGCTGTTAGGCTGATCCTTTGTTTTAATCTATCGGTCTTTCTGGTTATTTCATCTTCTGTTCTATTGGGTGAGTGTTGGGTGCTTTGGTCAAACAAGAAAATTCTTGAACTTACAGCAGGATGTAAAGTATTTCCAGTGCATAAGCACACTCAAGAGTCAGAGTACAGAGGAGATGGTGGGCTGTATGCATCTCAAACAAGCTCTCATTTTTCTCAAGGAGTGTAAACCAGGAATTCAAGATTGTGGGAACAAAATATTGGAAAATGTTCTTGGCAAATTGATCAACTGTGAAATAGTTACAAGCTTTTATTTTTTTAAATCTGAAGGTGACACAAGTTTAGTTAAGTTCTGTACTTAGGGCTTGTGTTTTATAGGCTCTGGCTGTTCTTGTCCTGTTTATATTAATGCCACTCATTTGTGGGCAATGCAGATACTTTTAGAAATTGTAAAGTTGTGGAGACGTTTAATGGCTAAGGATAAACTGCACAGCTGTGGACACTATTTATACTTTTGTATATAGAAGAGAGTCTGTATCATGAAATGAGTACAGCTCAATGTTGTGAGTTATTTTTCACATTTTTTTAATCTTGGTTAGGTCTTGCCAGACTTTAGTTTTACAGATTTAAAAAGTGTTAACATGTCCATATCCTAAGAAGGGAAAGATCGTGCATTACCTGTGAAGAACATAAAAAGAGAATGCTGTGTATTTAATAAAGGAAAGAGAAGGTAGATAGGCTGAAGTAAAATATTTGTAAAGAAGTCTAGAAACCCTGCAGAAGATTTCTGGGCTGAGGGGAATAGTTCTTAAATATGATCAAAAATACAGTAACTCATGTAATGAGTTACCTTACAGGTTAAGGATCTGATGCTTCTGCAAAGCATACATCCCTTCTAGAAGAAAGATATGTACAGGCCTACAACTTTTTGTAAAAGAGCAATTTAAAGCAATTTCCAACTTTCTAAAATATGTAAGGAAAAATAATTTTAATTTTAAATAATTATATCTGAACCTTTCTGGACCCAGAAAGGGAGCAAGTTGTTTGTTCTTTGTAGATGTGTTAATGATGGAATCTTTTAGAAGTCAACTTTAAAGGGGAAAAGGACAAACACAATTATAGGATGTGTAGAATGGAAGTTAGGCACTGAGACAGAACAGGAATTGCTTCAAACATGAGAGGCTTGGGTAAATTTAAGAACTACCAGATACTGTCTTCCAAATACTGGGATCTAGTATCTTTGACAATTAGTTCCAAAAGAGTTCACTGAGAGAAACCATAGCAAATTGCAGACACTGTGGTACTTCTGAGCTCCTAGTTTGTGTATCTTACGTGTAGATTGTGGATAATTTCAAGTTTTGACCCCCTATTTTATATCTGAAAAATTCCGTTAAATTACTTTATTCAAAATATCTCTGAATGCTTCTGCATCCTCTCAAGATTTAGTTGTAACATTTTAGTCTGTTCCCTTTTCTCCCCTGATGCTCTAAAATCCATAAGCTCTTTCTGTCTCAGATTGCTGTCTGCTGGGAACCAGGGGATAGGTTTAGTGGATGAATTATGAAGTAATTTGATCAAGGACTTAGAAGATACGATCTTTCTTCTCTTTTCTTCCCTTGTAATGTCAACACTGTGGTTTTTAAAAAATAATAATTTGCACGTATGCTCTGAAATTCCAACTTTGGCTCTGACTTGCCCTAAGCTATTACCACTTTGTTGGGGTTGATCTGATAGGAGTTACTATCTGACAGCACTTGTCCCTCTAAGTAACTAATTTCCAAATTATATATTACAAAGATTTGATCAAAATATAAAGCTTCAACTAATAGGATAAATATCTTCCATCAAAGAGAAAATGGGATGCGCCAAAGCTGAAAGTCTGGAGCACTGATGTGTTCCTAAAGTCCTTCTTGCAGGTGACTACTGCTGACCATTGTGTATGTCTCATTACCACTGCTATTTCTAAAAATGTGGCCATTTACTACCAAACAACAAAATTTGGTCGATAAACATTTTTTTCAGAGTATTGAATACGATTAGACTTCTTTTTATTCAGGTATTTATGAAGTTGTTACACTCGCATTCCCTCAACTCTGAGTCTGCTCCATCTCTGTTGGTGCAGACTGATAGTTCTTTCTAGACCAGGTTGGAACCTGTGAAGGGGATATTGTCCCTTACATGTCAGTCATCCTTCAACTACAGGAGACTGGCCCTGCAACTGAGATGCAGAACAGAGCTGCAATACCTCTTAGTTGATTTCAGTACAGAGTGAAGCATATTAGTTTCCATCACTGTTAGGGATTTAAGCATCTTAAACCCAACTTGCTTTACTTTGCACTGTGCACTTTGCACAGCTGTTCACCATGTCACTGAGAGACAGCAGCTTGATAAGTCACTCCATCTGACAAGACCAAGATTTTACTTCTTGACTGATACCTTCAGCCCACTCTCAAATGATGTATTTTTATCCATTCTTCAGATGACTGGTAATGTGAGAAAACAATATGTGGATGCAGTAGGAAAATCTGGCAACTCACTTCTTTAAGACAAAACTTGTTAGGCTGAGTGAACAGCACCTGGTTGTGCCTCCTCTGGCAGTATACCTCTGCTGCAGAAATCCAGAAATGTGCTGCTGTGGTAGGTTTCTACAGTTCTTTTTGAGAAGAATCACTTTAGTATGTTGCCATCATTTGAATGAGACTTTTTAAGAGAGATTTCTCTTAAATATTTAGATGGGTTTATACATGTATGTCTGTTTCAGTGCATAGTTAGTTTTTTCCACTTTAGGCATTTTAGTCCAAGAATGTGCATTCAAGGAGATCATGGAAGATTGCTAGCTGGCTCAGCAGCCTGACGGGGCCCAGCAGTGGAAAACCTACATCCTCTAGATTCTTTTTAAATTGCACAGTGTTAAGTGATTTGTGATTCCAGTCTGAAAAGCCCTACCACTACCTTAGACTTCTTGAAAGTGAGACAAACTAATATTTTTCCTATTGATGCCATGTTAGAGAACCACTGTATGAAATGTGTTGCAAATTTAGCTTGTGACTTAGCAGCAACAGCTATTTAGGCCTTACTGTCCTTCAGGCACCTACCAAAGGCAACTACATCAGGTCTCAGTACAATGGCAGTTTGCTGCTGTTTCCTGGGGTGATAGGAGAGATGACATTCATAAATGGCACAGGACAAGCTAATTAAATGTTCTTTAAATGTCTTTTATTACACAAATTGCTAGCATTACCCTGGTGACTATGTGCAAATACATGAATAAGATAACCCAGCTGTAGTTGTGAGGTTCTCTGTGTTATCACTTTGCAGTTTGGGTGGCTCTGACATGCCAAAACTTTTGCTACTGAGCTCATCAGTGTTTCTTGAACAAAGAATATCCCCAAAGTATGGGATATTGCCTTATATTCTACTGGTTTCCCAAAAGTAGTGAAATTGGGTGTGATGGTTAAATGGAGACTGCAGTGTTTCAAATGCAACTATAGGCAGGACAGCCAGCCTTTTATGTTCCAAAAATCTCTTCATCAAAGGAAGGAAAGGCTTTTACAGATCACTTTGTGTAGCCTTGGCTTTTGCTGATACCTGATCAATCTCTGAAGACAAAAGAACTTAAATGGCTAAGTTCTTCATAAAATAATTTCTTTCACAAGTCTTTTTATAAATTCAGGAAAACAGAAAATGAGTTCTAAAGAGGTTTTTAATAGGCATTTTTAAAGGAAATTAAAGATATCGCTAGTGATATGAAGGTGCAGTTAAATATTTGTTACTGTAAAATCTTACTTTCTATGTGCTTACGCAAAGCCAAGCATGTTTTTTGAGTTCCTCTTGTGTATTTCTATTCTGAGATTTGGTGTCCAAGTTCTTAAGCCCTGTTTTGCCCTTTCCTTGTTGTGCAATTAGTTTTCCCAGGAGTTTCAGTCACAGAAGCATAATGTGTATTTTTGCCCTGAACGTGAACCAGAACCTTGGGGTATCTCATTATTCCCTTCTGGAAGGTGCCTGTAGCATGATCATGTAAAGTCCATGAGTATTCTTTGGAATTTTTTATCCAAGATAGAAGACATTGCAAGAATCATTTTGAAGAACACATAATGTGGAGAAAACATGCTTTTGTCTAGAAGGTTTGTCATCTTGATGAATCTTGTAGGGACAAATGTTAAAACTACGTGTCTGAAGGAACAGGATCTATACTTTGATTATTACAGTAATATTTGAATTTAAGCAGCCAGACTGGCTAAATCTAAATTGGGAACCAAGACCTACACCAGTGCTTGACAACCCGAATGCACTAGTGTTCTGTGGTACTGTGGTGGTTTTCACCTGAGAATGAAAACCCCATCTAAAGTCTGACCAGCCTTTTAACCTATGTTTAAAAGGAATATATTATGTTAGGAGTTATAAACAGATTAAAAAAAGCTTGTGTGTTATGGTCTGAAGAATCCTACAGTTATCCTAAATATCAGTGTTGTAAAATTGCAGTAAAACTTTCTTACTGCCTTGATGCTGAGCTCCTACAAGCAGACATGAAATCAAAGAAAATGAGGGGGAGGATTGTTTTTATGACTTGCAACTGTTGCCAGTGGGATTCTTGGTTGCGATTACAAAGGTAATTTCACTTAATGACTATGATAAGCTACAAATTCAGCCATACAAAAATGTTGCATTAAAATAGCAAACCATCAAGTCCTGTGCATCTCTCATCTTTTATCCCAAAGAGCTGTTTAGCTATCCAAAGCATCAGAAGCAAGAAAATGGGTCCTTTCAAGGTTATAGCTCGTCATGCTTTGATAATGCAATTCAGAAGAGCCTAAACACAACAAATCAAAATCTGTGAAATGATGCATGGCTTCATGCTTCTGTAATTTTGAAAAAGTACATATAGATTTCCATTCTTCCATTCCAAAGAGCCCTTGAACTATGTCAGGTATTTATAGCTTTGGATGTCTCACTCGTACTTGCTGGGAGTTAATGACTCACTCCTCTTCCAAACAATTGAAGTGCTTCCTGAATAGTAGAGAAAACATTCCTTCCTCTGCTCAGGCACTGATTCACATTCTGATTCACATTTGTTTGTTGTCCTGTGGCAAACACCATTTGGCATGTTTACTTCTAGATCTTAATTACCCTGCAGCAGTACTTTTCTTCTCATAGATCTTATTTCCTTTCCTTCTCTCAGCTGTAGCATGGAACAGCACCTAAATTAATCCAGAAATAATAGCCTAGTTCTTCCTTCCATCTTCCCTCTTCTCCTCAGCTGCCTGCTTCTGCTTCTTCCCTTGTCATCAGCACCTGTGGGCCCTCTACTGAATTTGTTAAAGCAACAGGAAATTAAATCAGTGAAGAAAAGGCAGTTTGAGCAATAGGTTTGCAATTCAAATTGACTTGGTGAGGAGGCTTATAAACTTCAGAACCAGTACAAAGGGGGGAGTCAGACTGGCACCAGGAATGTGGTAAGGTGGGGAACCTATGCAACATCCCTGTCAATAACAGCAAGCTGTTAATTCTGCTCAACTGTAACTTCTGTTAAAGATTTACGTTTCTTTTGGTCCCTGAAAAAGCTCATCTAAGTCAGATGAACACAGGACTGAAGCATGTGAGAAGACAACAGAACATGCTCAGAGCTGGAAGAGAAGGAAATGGCACCATCTCTCGTGGCTGTTACTAGCCATGTAATCCTTTAATTGTTACTTGAATCTGTGCCATCAGTCTCTTGATTAGTGTTTTGGTGGACATATTGCATAAGCTGTCTTAAAAAGTCACCCTCCTCCTGCTCCCCCTTGTCTCTTGTTTTATGCTACACTAGCACATGTGCTGGTATAGCTGTGTTGAGAAATGGCTCCCCAAAAAGAGGAATGAGATGAGTGATGCTTATACAGCTGAGTTATTGTTTACCCAAATCAGTTCAACACATGGTCATGCAGCAGGTTGTCAGCATCTTCAAGAATGACTTAAGTTTTTTTCATTTTCTTTCATCTTGGTGCTTCCATCTGCTTATTGCAATTTGTTGCCTCCTGATTTGTGCTGAATGCAGATTCATAGGGCTGCACTGGAAGGCAGGCTCTGCCCACACTGTGGGCTTGGTACCTGGGATGGGGAATGTATTGGGTTTTCTGTGAGGGGTTTTTGGCTGTGTCTTTGGTAATGGGGGAAGGGCTATGGAGACGGCCCCTTCAAGAAGCTACCTGAAAAGCTCCCCCTTTTCCTTTGTCAGACCTACCTCTGACCAGGGCCAAGCCAATCAGTGCCTCTGCAAATTCATATATTTAAGGGGGGTGCAGGGCATGCCTTGCTCTCTCTCTGGCACTGGCCCTGACCAGCGCGACCCCAGGTGCGGATGGCATGGCCCTGGCCCTGCCTGTCCAGGCTTGGCCGGCCCTGACTGCAACTTAAGCTTAAGCTTAAGCCCCACTGCAGCTTATCCCAAAAAAAAAGAGAGAGAGCTGGGAACTCCAGAACCATCAGAAGAGACCTGCAGCAGAGAAAGGAGTGGGGCCTGAGGAGAAAAACTTTGAAGAACACCGAGGTCAGTTGAAGGAAAGAAAGGAGAGGGAGGAGGACGCAGAGCCCAGGTTCCCCTTTTGCGACCCGTGGTGGCTGTCT
>NW_010180290.1:76661-80502 GCF_000695765.1 Mesitornis unicolor | reverse complement strand
GAGGACTTTTTCCCCTATGGAAAGGGGCCACGTGGAAGCAGAGAGTGACTGGACTGAGTCTTCCTACTCCTGAGGAGCACATGGCGTGTCTCAAGGCAAAGGGTGGCGGGGGGGGCGGTGAAGAAACCGGGAACAAAAGCTGAGCCTGGGAAGAAGGGAGGGGTGGGGGAAGGTGTTTTGACTTTAAGATCTGGCTGTATCTCCCATTGTTCTACTCTGATGTTGGTAACAAATTAAAATTGTTTTGGTTTTATTCCTTATGATGAGTCTGTCTTTTGCCTGTGACCTTTTTAAGTGGTGAGAAACCCTCCCAGTCCTTATTTTGACTAGCCCTTTTTGGGGCATCGTGGTGCTTAGTTATGGGCTGGGCCTAAACCATGACAGGGAGTCAGAGGGTAGGGGTAGAATAATTTTAGAGTGTGCAAACACACCCTGTTTTACAGCTTCCCCTCACAACAACTTGTGTCAGTGGACTGAAGGGAGCTGCAAATCTGCAGAATGGTAGCAGCAGGATTTGGGAGACCTGGCTGGGGAGATGGTAATGTTCCAAGTTGTTTGTAACAAAAGGAAAATATTATTTACCTGCACTCCCAAGGTATTTGTGTACATTTCTGATGCTTTTATTTGATTTAAAAGTTGGAGACATAGTAATTTTTTTTAAATGCAATGAGACTTTCATGGACAAACATAGCGTTTGTGATGAGATCTAGAATGTGGTTAAAATAGTTATTTTCAGTGAAACAGCATGCTTTGAATATTAAGTCCTGTGTACTGTTTTAAATATCTGTCCTTTGCTGAAGAATTCCTAGTATGCTAGATCAGATTTCTCCAAGATGGTTCACTTTGCATGGGTTTTGTTATGCAATCTGTCTTCATTCTGTTCATTCCTCTACTCCTTATTTATGCCTTCCTGTTTTACCTCCTCCCCCTATATATACTTGAACGCAGTCTATTTCCCTAAATGTAACTCTTCTATTTAAATGTACCAGTGCTACTTACTTATTATTCTCCAACACCCAAGCAACAGATCTTGTTTCCCCTTTGATAATTTTGGCTGCTGACCCTTTACACTGATGTCTTACTTCTATTTCATAAATTTCACAAGTTAAATATTTTAATGGGCCATCAGTACTATAAGCAGTTTTGCAAAACAGTCTAGCAAAAACACTGATAAGAACCTAGCAATCTTCCTCCACCCAGATTAAACTAATATACAAACCCCAAATTTTCCCACCACATCCCGCACAAATATCTATCTTCACGCACAAGTAAATTATTTGAAATATTGGGAGATTCCTGTGGGTTCTTTAAATGAAATTAGCTTCTCCTGCTATCCTAGGTTTTTAAAAAAATAAGAACTCAAAACCCAAAAAGCTTTCCCTGAGCTAGTCTAACTAGACCACACAGATTGCAGTATGCATAAGGGCAGTGAAGGGTTGTGCTGTAATAGAACTTATTAGAGAATTCTGGAGTGAAGCCATCTGTAGACTAGACAGATTAGGAGCATGACAACTGGAAGCTGTTTCTTTCTGTTGTCCTTTTCTACAGCATTTGAAAAAGAAATTGAACTAATATCCCTCATACCTCAAAGCTGTGCCTTCAGGGAGCCATTATGTTCACTCCCCTCTTTACAGACAGGCTAAATTTATAATCAAGTGTTGTTAGTGTGAGAAAAAACACCTGCTTTTTAATGCTGGAAAACTTGAGCAAAATTTGTCTTCTGAGTACATTGCAAGTGGTGGTGCAGTTCTGGAAAAATAATTTTTGTTTAGGCTTTTGGGATTTAAAATAATGCTTCCCACTAACCAAAATTTTAGAAGTTTCATCTGAATGGAATTAGGACTATAACAGAATAAGTATTTCATAAACTGAGAAAACTGCTTGTTGGAGTACTTTCTCACTTGTACTCTTCTGCTGCATATAAACAAAAGTGAAACTTGTAAAACTGTAATCCCTGTATTCCTCCTATAGTGTACTGCCCTTCAGATCATTTCGATTGTCATTATAGTATTTGGAATGGCTCATTTCTCACAAGTGAGGTTGTACCGTGTTGCTGTTGGTGGCTAGTCTTGCTGGTTTTGCATTACTAATGAAAATCAAAATAAAAAGCCAGTCTGCTCACCATCAGGTTCTAATAGAAGCAGTTTTGTCTCAAAAACATTTTGGCAGGGTTATTTAGCGATTTCATTCTGATGTGCCAAATTTATTCACTACACATTAACAAATAAATTTGGCTGCAACTGTAAATATCTGTTGGCATAATGCATTGCAGCAGTTGTATTTTGGTAGCTTGCAGTTCATTTTCTTTCCTTCTTGGTTTGTTACATGTGCATAAAATACAAATGGTATATTGATATACCATATATTGATATATTTATATACCATATGTTGATAACTTCAGTTATAATCTCCCTCCAGATGCTGTATTAGGTGTCATTTTCCATTTATTCACAATTTCAGTTTAACTAATATGGGAGGTGGATTTGATGAATTTGTTATCCTATTGACTCAGTCCAAACTCGGAGACAAATAAATGACCGACCTGAAATTCTGTCTCTATTGTAATGACTGCATCCTTTTGTGAGAGTCTAAGAAAAAAAAGTACAAAACTTCTCCCCAAAAGAAAATAGTTTCTGTAGGTCCTAGCTGCTAATATTTGGATTTTATTTAGAGATCTACTCCAATTTGATCTTCAAAACTGAAAGCCAACTATTAATGTGTGTTCAAGAGACAAGCTATTGTCAGGATAAGAAAAGGACTTCCATTTTTCTAATCAGGAAAGAAAGACACAAAGCAAAACTGGAGTGACCAATTTCAAACAGTATGAGCATTCTCTTTCCTATGATTTTTATTCGGTGGAGGGGAATTAATGAGGTGATTATGTGAGAACTTGAATATGATCTGTAAATAATTATTCTTCTAAGGATTGATTCTGTTCTAAATAAACTGGTAAGATTTGGAGTCATTCTTGCAAGAAACGTGTCCTTGGACCAAACTGCCTAATGAACTTGATCGGGTTTGATATCCACATACTAAATGTAAATAAATATTTTAGAGTTGTGGGTCAGTTATATAACATACAGTAATGGATCTGGTATCAGTTCAGATGGAGCTTTCATGATGTTGATTATCCTTTTAGGACTTAGTGAAATGGGAGCACTTGAGGTCACTGGAAAATTTTAAGTATTAGGGTGGAAAGGTTGGGAGAAGGAGCATAGAAGTCTTTGTAGTGAAAAATTTCAGTTTTATGGCCAGAATAGTTCACAAGTGCATTAATTTTCCTGAGCTACTTTGCACATTGATTTTCTTTTCAAAAAAGTTGAATTATATTTTGTTGAACCTTTTAACTTTGAATTGTTTAGTGTGGTGATATTGCTTAGTATAAGCACAAAACTGAAAAAATACTGTGGAATGTATAAGTTATTTGAAAAGAGGTTTTTACCTTGATTCTCTCTGCCTTTAGCTGGTACTTCTTGCAAAATTTGCAATTTTAGGATGCATTTGTAGTCCTAATTTTCCTTTTATTTGGTTGGCAGTTGTTGAGGGAGGATACACAGCAACAAATCTCATTTACTTAGAATACCAGTTTGGATGTGTGATTTATAGAAAATTTGTACAATGGAGTAAGTTTTAGCATTTACTGAAAATATAATGTTATGCCATGGCCAATTCAAGTTTTTCGCTAAGAACTGTCACAATTGGAAGAAGGCTTTCTCTGTGTTTCTATGGTCAGAAATAACTTGCAGAAAAATGAAATTACATGCTAGGAAATTAGACTTGCCTCTTATGTATAGTCTTAAAGTGGAGTAGTATTAAAAGCATGAAGCTGTTTACAAGTGTA
>NW_010180290.1:0-76630 GCF_000695765.1 Mesitornis unicolor | reverse complement strand
TCAGCAGATAAAGCTTCTTGATTGTATTAAGCTGATCTTAGCCAGTACTGCCACAGAAAGGGATGTCTGGCTGGTATCAGCACTTGTGCAGATCACAATCTGAATCAAGTTCCTCATCTGGCTGGAAGCTTTCTTGTGTGATTAGTTTTCAGCCAGAGAGTAATGGCATCTACCTAGTTGATGAGACAACCCACAAGCATTTCAGCAGCTGCAGCTGGAAACACATGAAACACTTGTGCCTTTGCAAGCTGAAGAAGGCTCTGTAGTCTGTAATGTTTTGTACGCTGCTGTATTCATACTACATAAATTTCACCCAATTTTTACCTTTAGATTAAAAGTTTGATATGGATGTCAAGACTTCCAAGATAATAGGAATTAAAGATGTCAGTACAACAGTGAGCTGAAATATAATGGATTAAACTGTAATTTTGTTTTCAGGCTTCCATATCTTTTTAGTTATATTTTAAGGTCTAGTCTGTCCTTTTAGATTCTTTACTTCCATTTCAGTTGACTTTTCAAGTTAATCTTAGAGGATTTATCTTAAAGAGGGCATGAGGAGGGAGGTGACAAGATGCTGATCATAGTGGCACCACTCCAGTAGCTGTAAGACTGTTTCCTGATTTATGTATTTTCAAGATCACCTTTTTAAAAAGTGCTTTGGTATCTGTTTCTCGTTACTGAGGAAAGAGCTATTTAGGCTGGATTGGCATAGTAAGGTTTTGGCTCTGCTGTTTCCCCTACTTGACATTTCATCTTGCCATGGCACGCTCCAGTCTCAGCAATCACTTGCTGTGCTAAATATTCATATATATGAGATCATAAAGGTAATGAGCACTTGCTCCATCAAGCAAGTAGTATATTTTGGGGCAGACCAGTATATATACATAGACACCATATGTATACTACATGTATACATAGATTTGAAAAAAAACCAAAAGGTTTAAGTTGCCACCAAAGTAGACTAGAGACATTGAAAGATTGTGTCCTTTTGTTTCTTGAGTCTTTGCTCACTGTTCCTTGTGCAATGAACCTTTGTAGTTTCAGTGTGCAAAACACTGTCTTGTCCTGTTGAATGTTATGCAGTGTCTTTCAGTGGAGATTACTTCGAAGACATGTTTAAAATGTTAAACCTACAACAGATAGCTTTTTCTTAGTAATACTGTTTTTATTCTCTCACCCCTTTGAGAGAAGATATGTCATGGGTCTTGAGTAGATGATAAAACTGTGATAGTGAGTAGTTTGTTTTAATGAAGCTATTTGTGTAATAAATTTTGCACTCTGAAGTCTCGTACATTTTCCCTCCATAGTAGTTGCTCTTCAAGCTTATTTATTTTTTCCTTGCTTGTGATAAACTTTTAGTTAAAAGTTTCCTCTGGACCATGTCCATCTACAGCTTAATTGCCATCAACTGCTGTCTTCCTCATCCTTCAAGTCACACTTCAGGTAGAACGTTTTAGGTAATATCTAACACACGAACTCCAACCTGCGTTCAGGTAGGAGCTTGAACATAGTAATTACATGTTTGCTATTAGCCTCTAGTGAGCATTTTCGCTAGGAATACCTGTAATGAAAGGAGCTACCTAGTAGGCAGGTCAGCACCAAGCATCTTTCATAGATCAAGTACCTTTTAAAATTTTTATATTTTACTAGAATAATCACTTATGTTAAGGTTTAAGTATTGATGGTTTGAACGCTTGGGAAAGGTGTGTGGTTTTGTGCTGCACAGAAAGATGGAGAATGCTAGCGGTGTGCTTTTTTAAAAAAATACCTGCACAGGATTTCCCTATGAGCTTGCCCAAATACATATCCACAGATAAATAAATGACAGATGTATGAAGTGATGAGAATTTAAACAAAGCATTGGTAGCTTGTTAGAAATCTCCTCTGGAGAGGGTAGTGGGTTTGTGTTTCAAAAGATCTTTAGGTTGTTGATTGCTGCAGTGCTTCTGATTCTTATTCTGAAAGTGTTAGGAAAATGATGCTGAATTGTGATAGTGTACCTCAGGTTTGAAAGGATGTCCTGCTTAAGGGAATAGTCATAGAGCTTAATAAAGTATTATTCAGCTTTAAGGTTTATTTGTGGAGATTTGAATTCAGGAAATGGCATTGTTACACAAGAACTGGAGCAGTTAAAAGGAAAGGAGATTAATCTACTAAGACTTGGAAGGAAAAGCTGAGATTGGAGGACTTCGTTAGCTCAGGCACTGATTTTCATATTTAACTAATAAACTTCCTATAAAACTTTTTTTTCTTCGCAGCAGAGTAGGGATTCTGGATCAAAAAGATGCTATTGATGTATATAAGATGTTTCTAATCTTTGTGCAGAAATTTT
This sequence comes from Mesitornis unicolor, assembly GCF_000695765.1. NCBI lineage: Eukaryota > Metazoa > Chordata > Aves > Mesitornithiformes > Mesitornithidae > Mesitornis > Mesitornis unicolor. The sequence continues at coordinate 74,298 of NW_010180290.1, read as the reverse complement.
CCTGCTTATTCAGGATATCTGAGCATGCTTTACTCCAGGCATTTCTTTCCAGGGACTCATTAAAATGAATACATAAGTAGTATTAGATCACTTTTATTTAGCTACATTATTAACAAAATAGAAAGTTGGAGTGATTAAGCTATGAAGCTGAAACTGTCCTTCAGGAACACCTCAACAATTGTCACTCTGAGCATTTCCTATTTGATTTCGGTGCTTTCTTCTACAGAGAAAAGAGGGAGTGGGTACAAAGATGAGCTTATGTGTATGTACAGATAGAAAGACTGGCATTTGGAGAAACATTTACATTGTTATGTTTAAAATGGAGAACTTGACACCAGAACATTTTCTCATAATTTTCAATATTACTTTTATTGCTTTATACAGTAGCCACAAATCATAACAAATAGAAAATGTCAAAGTTGTGTAAGAATTTGTGCCATAAATTAAATCACAAAATTACCGTGTAAAATTCCACTATAAAACATCCTGTATCTCATGTGTCATTTTCACTTGCTACTGAGAAAACTGTAGCATTACAACTTCGATGTTGTTGGTTTTTCACTGGGGGAGAAAAATCTCTTTGAACCAAGGAATGAGTTATAGAGGAATAAAACTAGAGAAAACTCATCTGTAGCAATGAAGTGGCATAAGGGAAATACTCTCTGAGAGTCTTCCCTTGGTGGTCTTGGTTTGTTGTTTTTTGTTTTTAATAATTCAAAATTTTAAAATACTGGTCTAAAAGTCACTTGAAAAATTAATTTTTATGTGTAATCTTTCTCACCTCTCTACAAGAAAGCATGCAGCTCTTCAGGGGTAACTTACTTCCTGTATTCTATATGCACCTTGTAAGTTAATGTCTCTGTGCTGTAATATCCAGATGATAAATGTGCATACTGAACTCTGCTCTCCACTGCAGTTGAGCTGCAAGAGGGACTTTCTGGCGTTGTTAGCTTGGCAGTTTCCGAAGGACAGCTGAAGGCGCCATGATCTTTGTCATGATCTTACACAGCAGCATCTCACTAGCCTTTGAGATACCGGAGCTGTAAAGTTGTGCATTTTCTGTGTGGTCTGTAGTCAAAATGTTCTGGCCTGTTATGAGTGAGAAAGTTATTGTAAAACTTTTGGTATCTGAGATGAAGGGAGGAGTACCTGTGAAAAATAAGGTTCATAACAACACAAATGCCTTCTGAGTAATATGTAAGTTGGAAAGGTGAAATGTTAGGTAATCTGTGTACTTCTACTCCATGCCATGTAAATATATATTGTATGTTATATCTTGACTAAATATAGCACGGAATAGCTGGTGTATATGGCTCATTACTGTGCATTGGGAAGTGCCTGACAGGACTGTGTTGTCTTTCTAAAACTTTTGCTTTAAAATCTTAATGGGACGGGCAAATACAAATTACCGAGGACTGAAACTCTGAGGGGAAAAAAACCCCAGAACTTTGAGAAATACTGAATTAAAAAAATCAGGATAGCGTTCACATTCACAAATAGGAATCTTTGAAGTGTAAATATAGATAATATCTAACTTGCAGATAGCAAATCTTTAATGATAAAGATATCTGTAGAAAGAACCAAATGAATAAAGGCAGTTCATCTTAGTAGCCTAATTAAAAAAGAGCATTTCTAGGCTAAATCCTTTGACAATGTATTCACAAGAAAAGTAACAATATTTGTTGCTCATTCAAACTTCATTGCCATTAAATAATACTTTTTGGTTTTCTACTGTTCCTCCTTTGGAAGTGTGTGTTTCTTTTGGCAGGTACATACACTAGAATAGGATAGTTTGGTTATTTTGGAGGCACTGGAGCTGTTTGAGAAGATAGGAATTTCTATTAAGAATGGAAAACTGATCCTAATGGTCTCTTTGGAGACAGAATGGTCTTTCAAACATTCTTCTACTTCTGAATGTTAGAAATGTTTCCTTCTGTGGAAAGAAGGTTTGTATGTTGAAACTGATGGTGTGAGCTGAATACGTGTCCAGATAAATTCCACTAGTTACTGTTTTCTGTGCACTACTTTTGATTAAAAGTATCCTTAAAGATTATTTAGTGTTCACAAAACTAAGGTTTGTTAATCTGGTAATACTTGCTTTTCTTAGTGTTAATCCTTCATCCACTTTACACACCAATTCTGTATGTTCATCTATCCATGAGGAGTAACAGGGTGACTCTCGGCTAAGTGGTTACGCTCTAGTTGTAAAAGAAAATTTGAAAAGACACTACCTATTCATTAATCTGTGTCCTGCTTCAAAAGAATATGCAGTGCAAAACCTCGGTAAAAGATTGCTGTTTACAGGATGATAACCATTATTCTTTTGATAATCTACCAGTACTGACTATTTTAAAGAATTTATAGTTATCTCTTCCTTTATTCCATGTTTCTTCTGTTTTTATAATTAAGTGATGTTTTTCCTCCTTGCGCACCCAAAATGTCATCAAACAGCCTGATCAGTTGAACACTCCATGTATTAATGAGGTGCTGCTTAAAAGCCTGAAGTGAAAGGTAAATGTTAGTGTGGTAGAGAGAACTTTCAGAAAGAACAAGTGTCATATCCATTTAGCTTTGAAAAGGCAGTGTTGTGCTGTGGTTCACTGCTTGTAATATAAACTGATGTGAGTAAAGGGCTATTTTATAAAAAGGAAATTGTGTGTTCCTTAGTTACTGCCATTTCAAAATGATCTACAGTAAAATCGTGTTCTATCTCCTGCTTTTGTAGGAATATAACAGGCATGGGCTCTAAGGCAAGTCTGTTTTTTATCATTTTCATCCTATATCCTGTAGTAATTCTGCCCATTAATTTTGTAGGTAGAAGGGAGACCTTGCTAGTTGGTAAAGTAAGAAAGGGAAGGTACACTAGTCCATGCCTGGAAAAAATCCCCAGCCAAGACCCATGGAATTTGGAGCACATGATTAATCTAAATGGAGCGAGAAATGAGGTGGAGCACCTAAAGCTCCCTAGCTCCTGTTCCTGCGCCTGTGTGGCAAAGCCAGTGGAAGAACACAGGGCATCCCTTCTTTCTTACAGAGCAGGACCGGTTGTTCCAGCCAGTTATTCTAGCATTTAGATAACCTCATTTAGGAGGACTTCAAAACATAAGAAAAAATATTGTAAACAACTATGAGATCAGATACAAGTAGAGATCTTACCAGATAACTCTTCTCTGTAGGCAAACCCCCATTGCTAGCGAGTGTTTGAGCAGAGTGAAAAGCAGTTTTATAGTAGTAAGGTGTATATTCACAGCAGGAGACACAAAGAAAATGAAGCAACTTGTATTAGGGTTAGTTTTGTTGAGTTTTAGACATACACTGCAGTTGCATAATTTTTCTTTTCCAGATACACTTGCCAATCATTTTGTGCCTTTTGTAACTAACACCTGGTGCGAGTATGGATCACCCTCATGGCTAAGAGCAGAACTTCAGTGTTTAGTCCCAGCAGGAGTCTGTAGGTGCTCTTTTACAGCTCTCCCTGTTCTCTGTATTGTACTGTCAGTATGAGCATTTGATGTTCAATGCGAGTGTACTTAGTGTGTGTAGAGCACTGGTATTTTATACCATGCACAACCAGACCAGACCTACATAATGTCTATTTAAAATAGCAAACTTTAAAGATATTTAGCATCTGTAATATTGAGTAATTTCAAATATTGATTTAATTTTCAACTGTGCAAGTTTATTGACGTTCCTGACATTTTGTCTGTAATAATGTGGGCTTTTTTCAGTGGAATAATTCTTCTAACACGTACTCCACAAAAGGACATTTCAAGAAGATTTATTGACTGATAGATCCTAATGGCTTCTGACATGCTGTATCTTGATTTGGTCTGGAAATCTGAGTAGTTACCAAATTCTGTTTATCTTTTGGGGTAAGATTGAGTCTTGTTAATTATTAAGGACTATGCTCATTTTCCGGACATGATTTCTTTGAATAAGGCACTATATGCTAAAAGCTACTCATTAGTAGGTGAACTGATAGCTATATGTATTTATTATTGATGACCTGGTGGGAATTTCCTTGTCTGAAAAGGGTGCTAGGCTGATAGAAATACTTTGCATGGAAAGGTGATGTTAAAAGATTTGCCATATTGCACAGTTATTTCTGAAGATATGTTTGCTTGATGCACTCATGCTGCGGGGTACCCTGCATGAAAAGTTACCACTGGGAAGTGGATTGAATCTTGTCTTATACCCCTATTACTGTTCTTACAGACCCATGAGATGTTTTTTTATAACTCTGATACACTATTCCTGTAAAAGCAGTCCAATTTTGTGTATCTTCATCAATATATTGTAAATTTCTATCACTGTTTTACCACACAAAAATGGGCTGTTAAGCAAAACTAAAGCAATGAAGCAGAAAAGTCCTAGATTTCAGCATAGCTACTGCAGTATCCTAGATGTTATCAAAAACAGCTTTAAAGTGTTATTGCCAGCCATAAGGCAGAGAAAGCAGACATTATTCTGACTGAACTCATAATCCTGGAAGTTTGAATCTGCTCTTAAAGACCTGTTGAGAAAAGATTTCATTACTATGTATGCCATTAAGAGAATATATTGCTATTATATGTAGGATAATTTTTTTGCTCATGTACAGATTAAAAACGTTTTATAAAAATGAATCAATACCTTAATGTGAAACCCAAGCCTCAAAATGCCAATTTCCTTTAAGATATTGCTCATTCAGGATGATTGAAGTCTTCTGGTCGTGTATCACCACTTAACCTTATCTAAATCTGGATTCGCACAGGCCTGCTGTGTGATATGTCCTGTATCCCCTCCAACCCCACCACCACGTGCCTGCTCCCTTGTGGTGGCACTGGCATGGTTTCCAGCTCAACCAGCTCTCTGAACTGGCTCACTGTGGGATTGTGTGAGCATCTGGATACGTACACAGGAAGGGCCAGAAGCTCAGAAGCCAGCAACAAGGGTAGGGCTGTGCCAGCCCAGCTTTAGATTGATTTAAGATGCTGTAGATACACACCCTTTTGAAGCATCACTCATTTGGAATATATTAACTTCAAGTTTCTGCTGAGCCTGGAATTTTCTAGTTGAAATGGATTTTAGATTAAGCAGAGAATTTGCAAAACAATAGGGAAGAGAAAAATTGTAGCATGAGTCATAAGCATGGGACCTTTCACCACTATATGCTTAGAACTGCTGAAATCCTGTGGATTAGTTGACAGAATAACTGTAGTTTCCAGCATGTAATCGGCTACTATGTCCATTGTACTATCAGTTTGTTGGAATGAAAAAACCAGTCCAGTCATCAAAACTCAGTGTTAGTATAAAACCCTGTAGTTTTTGACCATTTTTTTTGAACAACATAGCTTAGGTGATGTGCTAAATTAAATGTTGACGTTTATGTTAAAGGTTTATTGTTATTGTTTATTTCTGATAACATCTGTGATGTGCTAGACATCACAACACAAAAACAGTGTCTATTACTTGGGAAATTCACAACAGAATGACTGGTAAAGGAAAGTGGGAAGGGTACAGTTCATCAAGGCAGTTGTATTAAATGCCAAGTAAAAAGTGGAGTGATTGTAACAGAGCATTGACTGATGTACAGGACTTGCAGTCAATCCACCTGCGCTGGCCCGAGGGAACTGCCAGATTAAAATAATGAGGATTGTAAATGGACTGCTCAGAGGTCACTGAAATTGCAGATGGTTTTAACTGAGTGTGTAGTAATAAAAAAAGGTGGTACATGGAATCGATCATAACTCTGACATGGCTACAGTTAGAACAAAATCAGGATCTGGAGAAACAAACAGCTTCTGGATGTGGAAGTATATCCTAAGCTTTTTGTTCCCATTTGAACCATGAGCTCTCTTAGTTACCACAGCACAATAATACTTACTGTAAAATGGAGTGAAATCTTTATTTTTGCAGTTGTTTGTCTTCACTGCTTTGACATGGAGGCATTTTGCTTGGTCTTGATCTGGTTTTCCTTGTCAATCATAAATATCATTGAGAAGCTGAGAAGTCTTCTGCAAAGCTTCTGCAAGATTTTGAGGATGTAAAGATGTCTCATTGGAATAATTTTAACGTTGAGCTTCAGATGGGACTAGGACTTCTGCCTAGATTTGCTGCTAGATCATTTTCTAACCCTCCAGCAACTTGTATCTGCTAGCTATCAGCATGCAGAGGTGGCAGTTGGCCACACAGTCTTTCTCAGAAGCAGGGATCTGTGGAAATGTTGGCCTTCCAAGCCAACTTGACCTTCTGAACTGGTTTTTCGGGACTGGAAAGGGTTTTCTTACAGCTTGGCTTCCAGGCACCTGGCTGTCCCTGTCATCCTGTCTGGTGGACTGTCCTTGGAAAAACCTTCCATTCATGGGACTTGACACCTGCTGGGGTGTAATGGCAGCAGATAAGTTCATTGCTTGCTCTAACAACTGCCAGAATGCATTGAGTAGTAAATCATTAGTTTGGACAACTTAAAATGGCACCATTCTGAAGACTTTGATATCAGATAGTATATCTGCATTGGCAAAGTGAAATGTGTGTAAATTTTCCCTGGAACTTGGAATTTTTGTGACTTGTGGAGTGCTTAAAAGCTATCATCGCAGTATTTGACCATTTACGTACTTCTACTCTGAATCTCTGCCCTACTCATCATTACCATATCCTTCCCTTGTTTTTAGTTTCGTGTTGCTTTTCCCCATCTCTTATTGTTTCTTTAGCATATCTTCTGTGGAGAACAGAAAGCAAATTAAAGCGAAGATTACATCTGTGATGGCACTGCGGCCTGGTAAAGCCCGATTTCCCATCCTTTCCGTGTCATTTGTTTCCACTTCTGTGTTGCCTCCTCTGTGCCAGCACACGTGTTTGTGCAGCAGTGTGGTGAACCAAAGCAGGGAAGTGATTTAACTGGAGAAAGAAAACCCTTCCAGAAGAGACCAACTACCAGCATAAAGCAATGTTGTCTTGGGTGGTTAGGCTGGCATAGGAACAAACAGCTGGGGGAGAAAACGTAGGAGTTGTTTAAGTTTGTTCAGCTGAGAAAGTGATAATGGAGCTGCAGCCTAAAAATTAAGGTTTTGCCTAAAAATAAGTGGGAGGGGAGAGCAAAACAAAACAAGAGCAGGTTTAATTAATGCATATTCTTGTATTTCTTCCAAATCTTTCAAATCAGTTGATTTAGCCCATGTCAGTTCCTTACTAAGTTAAATTAATAAAGTATTCTTGAGTAAATAAAGCATACCCATACTGGCCATGCCTATGAGGCTTAGCCAAACTACTTGATTGCTGAAGTTTACTTTACTGCAGCAAGGTTTTCTGATGCAATTTCTGTAAGCAGGTAGGTTTTTGGGTCACAGCCTCTTTCAGTAACACTCTAGAAGCTGATACCTGAAAACACTGTGTGTCAGTCACTGGCTGAACTTAGCAACTTGCTACTGCTAAGGAAGTTCCTGAGCACTCTGCCCTTCCCTTTCCTCCCCACCCATGTAGGTGCTACCACCTCAAATCTTTGTCAGCCGATTTAACTAACTAACCTGGCAGTTGCAGATACTGTTCTGCTGTGCTAGGGAGTTGGTGGATGCAGAAGAGGAAGCAGAAAGCCTGGCTGGCAAAGGAAAGGCAGGGAAAGGAGTGAATCCTCAGCCTTTCATCTCTAAGGACAGCGTCTTAATGACATAAGGAGCACAGATAAGGAGCATTGCTCATGCCACTAATGCTGTGTATGTGTAAGGTATCTGACTATAGGCCTTTTGTGGCAAAGTCTGTCTTCTGTGTCCTCTAGCACTGAAACAAAGCGAAGATTCTGTTAGCAGTCCTAAAGTTACTAAAATTAAGTAGTTTCATTTGATAGCTAATGGTAAGAATTAGGAAAAAGAGAGTATATTACACTAAGGAGGAAACCAATTAAGGTTGCAGTCAACTTTTCTGAAGTGAGAAAGCAAGCCAAGAAGTATGCTGTTATATTGGCAAACTCTTTGAAGTCAGATAACCAGTGAAACTTGGAACAAGGATGCTCAATTTGAAGTTTTAATCAGTAACAGGATAAAGGAAGAAGAGGTTATTGCAGGGTACTTTTTACTTTAATTCTGCGTGTCAGAGAATTCAATTCACTGCTCAGTAGGCTGCTTTAGCACAAGAGAGGGAGAAGTCTTACAGTTACTGTCATCTGCTGTGAAGGGAAAGCAAGACAATTTCTGAGCTCCAGGTCTGTCCTCTGGAAGAGGGAGGTTAGACAGCATGGCCCCTCTGTCCAGGTGGTGGGGGGTCTTTGTGCATAGACCTTTCACGGCACCATTGGCTTTAATGACCTGTGCCCAAACTGCTGCAGGGCAGATGATGCTCTGCCCATGTGATAAACCAAATCAGGAAACTGGTTCAGGTTTAAAATCTCTAAAATAAATATAAGAATATTCACAGCACAGTTTTCTCTGTTTGGCATCCCTTACTGTTCTGTGCTATGGGACTGGTGTCTGTGCATTTGCCTCTCCTTGCTTACAGCAATGTTATTAGTGCTCAGATCTTAGCCCAAGAGCTCCTGCTTTGGTTTCAAATGATCAGAATATAATTCAATTTTGTGTCTTCCTCCTTGTTTTTCCCCTGTCAGTTTTTACCTAAGTAAAAGTGTGTTGCCAGGCTGAAACACAACTGGAAGCTACTGCATATTTCATAATCTAAAGAGGTAAAGCTACTTTCCCTTTAGCTTACAAAACAGTAGCTTAAGTACTTCTTGCTAGGAGGAAGGACCCCAATGCATGTTCTTGATACTTTTTGCAGTTGATCCTTTGCAGTGTGAAGCAGTAACCTTCCATTTAACTCTAACTTCTGAAGGTTTTGTGATGAGCAGTGAGTACAGACACCTGACACTTCTGGTTAGGTAGCTTTGCCGTGGTGTTCCTAAAGTTGCATTTTTCCTAAGGAGCATGTTGTGATAATATTGGTTACTGTGGCTTCTGCCTTTCTCCTGTAACACAGAGGTATAAGCTATATTAAACTTTTTTCCTTGCAAGCTCTTTTACAGCCAACAATTTTCCTTTTTTTTTAATTGTTTTCTTACAAGAGAGATTATCAAACTGTAGTCAGCAAAATACATCAAGCAGCATATTTTTAAATGCAAGGTTTGAGTATATGCAGCAGTCTGTGTGAAGCTAGTCAGCCTACAGAAACCAAGTGGCCTGTTAGATCATTTTAAAAACAAAGCTCAGGGAACAATGCTATCCAGGTCAAGTTCTCTCTCAGCCCTCTGGCATGGTGGAAAATGCTGACAAGTCTGCTTTTATTCAAAGCAATACCTTGTAGAGGAAAAAGAACTTCAGCTCAATATGCATACACAAATTTTTAACTGAAGAAGTACTGTCTTCCTCAAAGACTGGGGAATAATCAGTTGGCATGCTTACATAAAGGAAAATTGCCTCCAAATTTCTCTAGATTGATTTATGGTTACTTCAGTATACGTTTGTAAGTATTTGTACTTGTTAAGTAGCTATTTTCACAGTGCTTTCCTGTCTTTATAAATTCTGTGTAATGCTCAAAATTCTGTATGGAAACAGGTCTAAGGCTAAGATGAAATAATGGAAATTACTCTTTCATCCACAGTTCTCAGCACCCAGCAAGTTAATGCGTTTACCTGAAAAAGATGAAGTGAAGGGAGACTTCATGAAACCAATCGGAGCTCTTAAGCTGCAGCAATACAAAAGCATTAGTATTTTAAATTGTTAAAATAAATTCCTGTTGCTTAGTGCTGGAGTATTTGAAATTCCTCTAAGTTTAAAAAAAACAACAAAGGCATTTTAACCAGCTCATTTGATAGAAAAATGACCTGCAGTTGGAGTTTGAGAGAATAATAGGTGGCAGATTACAGCGGGGAAATTGTGTGGCAGAGCAGCAGCTTAGGTGCTGCTACATTTATGCAAAGTGGGCAGCAGAGGGATGTGAAGAATTCCCCACTGCAAACGTTGCAGAACTCCAGCAGAATACACTTGTTTTAATTCCACAGACTGCTAATGTACTATAGCTGTTCATAGCAGGATTATGCTTATTAAATCATATGCTGAAAAGTTTAAAAATATTGGAAGTGTTATGTAGTGTGCAAATATCAGTGACTTTTCTCCCACTTAAGTGCATATTTTCATGTACAGTCATATGTGGAAAACCTTGTGTTTCTTCCGGTCTTGTCCTGCTTTGTTTTAGGGCAGATACCCCTTGCCAAGTTCCCCGAGTCCTGAAATATGTTTCATAAATACTGGATTTTATTAACACTTCCTATATTCTACTTCAGATGCAAAAATGGAGGAGCTTTTTGTTTTGTTTTTCAAAAACCCTCATAAATCTGCCAAACTGGAGGGATTTTATGAAGACAACAAAAAACTTACAGCCACCAAAATTCAATTACGAAGTGAATTCCTAAGCAGAAAAGGTTGGGTTTGATATGGTAGCACTGGAAAATCTTGTTTTTCCCCTCTCATCTTACTCTTGGGAAAATCTGAAACATACTTGCTGCAACTTAAAAGCTACAACAACTTGGGATTGCTTGACCAGACTACAAAAATTAAAATATTCTCGTGAATGACATTTTTTTATTAAGTAATGGAAACCAACATTTTCAATGCAACTTACAGCGTTTTTGAGCACGCTTTTTATCTGAAGAAATACAGTCTGTGTGGGCTTCTACAGCCCACGGATGTGATATGAAATATGTTTCATGTGTGTCTCCTGTGGGATTTTTCTTTCTTTTTTTTCTTCTTAATAGACTCTCTGGTATTTGAGATACTGGAGGTTGGAATTGGGCAGTTTCTCAAAAATGTTAATAGAATACATTTTGTAGCAGCAAATGAACGATATCAATCTCTAGAACTACCAAGCCCCTTGCACTCACACTTGACCTTGTATAGAAGCTTAGAAAAGAGAGGAGAACCCTGAATGTGTGCAGAGCCTGCTGTGAGTATATTTTGAAGCATTTTCTTAATACAAGTTGTTTACCTCAAGGGGACTGTACTTGTAGTGACCTTACCTGACCTCATCTGGAATTCATTAAATACTCATTTAGTTAAGAACAGTTACAGGAAGCTGTTTCTTACTGTACAACTAGCACACAACCAGGTAGTAGTAAGCCCAGGACAGCAACTTTGCCTGTAGCAGGTTGGTCTGTGCTGTTTCAGTGCCGGCAACAGTGACCTGAGGACATCCCAAGTCTGAGGGGAGCCTTTTTTTGGAGACTGACCAGTATACTAGATAAAAATGTATTCTCAAGTGTTTTGGGAATAGTTTGTACTTTTGGAAGGGTGCAATAAAGAACCCAGTTGGCTTTTAATACTGGAAAATAAAAGCTTCAGGTACTACACTTAACTTTAAAATTCTACGATGACTAGTAATCATTCTTCATCCTCCTTTACCACCACCCACTCTCTATTTATTTACAGTCTCTTTCATTGCCACTATTTCATTTCTTTCCTCACTAAACATAAATACAACTAGAATATAAAGTCTCGATAGTACTGCCTCCAGTGTGGTTGTCTCTATACATGGGGTAGAAAGTTACAAAGTGCAATGAAGTGCTCATTTGAGGGGAAAACAGAGCACAACTTATTTCAGCTCTCTAAAGCATGAAGGTACAGAAAAATGTTATTTCTACTGCAAATCTTAAAGGTTTTTTTCCTATTTTAAATCTTCTTTTAATAATGCTTGTACAGTTCAGTTGCTTGCAAACATCGTAGTGATCCTTCATTTATTTTCTATGTGGGTTTTTACCTCTGAAAAATTTTCTCTACCTTTAAACACCTGTCTCTGTTCTCACTATTCCAGAATTCTTTCACCCTCTTCTCAAAAGCATCTGAATGTGACATGCAATCCAACTTTAAAAGAATGCAAAAGAGGAATGCAGGGTGGAGAGTTGGAGGCATGGAGCAGCATCTGCTCGGAATGATTATGTGCATCAGGTCACTTCAAACTGCAAGACAGGTTGAGGGAGGCCTGTAAAAGAAATCATGAATCATAATGGCTTAGGAAAAAGTAAATAGAGGTGATATAAAGGAACAAATTTCTTATCTGTTTTCGTTTTTTTTTCTGACAAGACCCTGGCAACTCAAAACAAATGCACACAGGTACTTCTGACAAAGCTGCTCAGCTGTGGAATGTCCTTCCACAGGATGTTGTGGACACGAAATTGTAAATTGGTTCAAAAGGCAATCAGGTGCATTTATGAAGGAAGATTCTATGCGATGCTATCAAGTGCAGAAATGCCATTTCTTTCTCAGATAGTCTCTAACCTGCAAATTGCTGAATGGGGAGAGGCTTTGGTGAAAGCATTGCTGTTTGGTGCCTTTATGCTCTGGGCTGCTGCCAGAAGCAGACAAATGGATAAGCTGGACTATAGGTCTGATAGTGAGGTTGCTGGCATCTTGTAAACCATTTTTGTCCTCTCTGGGGCTTTTCTTGGGGTATTTATGACTGTTCTGATCTTCTTTGCAGCATCTTTAATATTTGGCAACTATTTTTAATCTGCAGTTCACTTCTGTTATTTCAAATAAGGCATCACGCCTTCTTAGATGACGTCTAATATGGTCAGTTAATGCGTACTGTAAATTAATAATTTATCCCTCACTGATGGATCTCTCTTACTTCTCCATGACAGTCAACTTCTCTGTCCCTAAATTTGCATTTAGGAGTAAAATGCTTGAAAAAGTTACTTGTTACTTCAACTCTTCCAATTTAGTGTTTTGTTCTGAAATAACATATGATAAGATCATTTTCTAGATGAGCATTTAACACATCTATCTGGGGCTTTGGTGTCTTACTGAAGCATAGCAGTGAAACCATTTCACCCTGGACAATTTCTTTAGCCAACTGAGCCACGTCACGTTGGCCCTGTGCTTTGTCCCAACGTGTAAAATTGCTCTTGTCCAGCAACAGATCTTATTTTTGATCCAGGATATCCCTCCTTATTGCCGTTACCTATTTCCTCCTTTCTGTGTATTCCCCGTGACGTGTTTCTCAGGCATGGGTTTCCTGCTATGCGTGTTATCAAGTGACTCCTTTCTCATTACTGTTTTGGTAATGCTTTACTACCCTATTTTAACTTTGTCTCATTTTTCTTTAACTGAAGGTTTCAATTAAATATTTTTCTCTGGCAAGAGAGTTCAGAATTAAAGCATCCAAGATTCTCTCTTTTCATATGAGTTCCTTTATCAACAAAACTGTATAACTCTTACATTGAGCTTGATGCTAAACTTCAGTATCATCCTTTTAATATCTTTTTTTTTTTTGGAGAAAATGCAGTGTCCTATTTAGAAGCATGAAGTGATGCTGCAGCTGAAATGTATTGTTAGTCTGACGAGCCAGAGCTGGAGTAATACTTGCTGTGTATTGTCCACTGGCCTTGCCTGTTTCCGTACTGCACAGTACCAATTGTTTCCAGCTTGCAGCTGTTTTATACTGCTCAATCTGTGCCAAAACTGCTTAATGCCCAACCTGTCTCTAGGAAGAGTTGAAAGAAATCATCTTCATCTTTTAATACACTGAAGAAAAAGAAGATACTTCAGATTATGATCCAGAATTTCCCTGGGTGTTCAATTTGTAGGCTGTGGTAAAGTAGTTAAACATTTGGTTTTAAACAGTGCAATGCTGCATTGCACACACTGAAGAAATAAGACAACAGGACAGTGCAGGTCACAGGCTACAGAATTTCAGGTAACTTCAGGGAAAAAAACAACCATTGAACACTTGCTGTATTTTCTATCGTTTAGATGCCTAGTATGTATTTTAACGTGTTATTTCAGACATATTAAGTGCTTCTTGCACTTACCTGTTTCAACTCGAGTTTATTCCCATCAGTCTTTTAAAACTACAGTCTGAACAAGTAAAAAGTACCTTAAAATACTTGAGGAGAGAGAAATAACATAGCAGGAAATTGTAAAGCATCTTTTTAATGCCCTCAGACCTTTGCTGGTCTTAAGGTGGCTTTTAAGCCAGTACTAGTTTTGTTAAAACTGTCAGTGTTCAATTAAATTTTATATTTGGAGCACTGTAAATTTTGACCTGCCTGCAAGCTCAGCTTATGCTGTTGACTGACCCTACTATTCTGGTCACTTTAACTGAGCTGATGTTCGTTTTCTGGCAACAGCTCACTAATCCAATGCCAGGAGTATTTGTTGCATTTCTTTGTCTTCTGGCTACTCTGACTGGTTCAATTTGCTTTCTGCTGTAGCTTCTTGCTGTAGATTTGCGTATTATGTCTTTCTCATTGCAAGGTCAAATGGTACTTCATTGAGAAGTCAAAATGTGTGGATTGGCTCTTGTCACAGACCTAATTTAACCATCATTTACTTATGTTCTTGGAAGTACTCCATTTTTGCTCCATTCCATTTATCTTGATACCTAATTTTAAGTGAAACTTTGACAAATGATAGCAATCCATGGAAGATATTTTAGCATAGTCTTTTGGAGATAATTTTCCTGAAGATCAGTGTGATTTCTTGTCCAGACCAGACTTAAAATAATAGTGTTAGGAAATGTCAAAGCTGGTAACACTATTAAAAAGGAAAGGAATTTTGACTAATGGCCCATGTATGTGGCTTAACATTTAAGTAAAGATTGCATGTCTGACTTCAGTGATTAGAAAACTTCAGCTAAAGCCTTTCTCTATAGCTTCTGCTGAATTAAGTTTTCTTTGTCTGGCCATAGCTGTGGGAAGAGCTCAGTGCAATACATCTCTGGAATTTTCCGGCTTTGTCCGGGATGCTGTTCACACTCCACTTGCAGCCACAAGCTCTCTCTCCTGAGGCGTGCTGGCTCTCTGGGCTCAAGTGATGCTTTGTGTTATAGCTGAATCAGTTTTCTTGGCTAAATACTTCTGTGGCAACTCACATTGAGAAGGGTTGTTTCAGCGTAGGTGAATCAGAAAACATGAATGAAAAAACTGAGATTCCATTCTGATGGAGCTATCGAGGTCATTCTTAAAACCAAGTAATTCAGATTTGCTTTTTTTTAACTTTCTGGTTTTACAGCAAATCATCTGCTATTTGCAATCCAGTATCAATCTCAAATATTTTTTTATATTTTCAGTTTTTCCCACCATGTGAAATGTTATGGATTTATTTTATTTTATTGTCAGCCACCAGAATTTTTATGGGACTTTTAGAATTAACTAGTGAACGCTCTGATAGTCTGTGCTAAGGGTCAAAATGCATGCCAGCTTCCTGCCATGTGACTTCACATCCTAAATGCTGGTGACGTAGTTGCTTGCCTGTGATTTGGTTCAAGGGACACTCAGGTCACATAACAGAGCTGCATTCTCTACTTGAGTGGAAGGGAAGGACAAACTGCATAATGAATCAACAGTACATATGCATACAGCTTAATTGACACTCAGTCCCTACAAGCTAAATGAGTTGCAGAGCGCTGTGTTAAACTGCTGTCCTTTTGAAAGTGATATGCCCAAGAAGTAGTTGTTAGGATTCAGACTGTGTTCATTTTGATACTCAAATTGCAGCTGTACAAAAGCTCTTTCTTGAGGACTGTCCATTTGCTTTTGTATGAACCTATTCAGCAGGCTTCAAACAGCCTCTGTTCCTCTTCTCTCAGGAAGTTCATTCTGCAACATTTCATATGCACAGATTACATAAGGAGAATGCCATGCATGCCTTTGATCTGCCAGTTTCTCTTCATGTCACAATTCAGTAAGATTTTCTGATAACGTTTGCTGTACATCCCTGAGTGTTTGGTCCTGTGGGGAGGGTATTTGGAGCTGACAGCCATGGGCAGAGGCAGTGTGCTAATGGCAGCCTTGTTTGAGATGCAGCCCTGCCGTTACATCGGGAAATACAGTGCCATTTCACATCTTTCTTTGTTGAATTGAAACCAGAGAATGAACATTATATATTCAAGAGCAAGAAAAATGGTTTTTGCAACAGGTTATAATTTTATTTTTATGGTGTCCAGGATTCTTTTGTTTGCAGTTCTGTTTAAATATATGCATGGTACCTTGGAAGAGGGGTATACATAAAGGTGAGAGTTTTTTAAATTGCTGCTTTGTTGTTGTTGTTTCTAGCTTATATAAACACAAATATTCTGCAAAGATCAAAGATGTCCTGGAAAGAGTGTTTGTAAGAGATTTTTTTCATCCAATTATAACTTTTCAAATCCAAAGATAGGAGGAAAAAAAGATAAATTTTAAGTATGTTTTCTCAAACTTTGCTTTTGTTCGAAGTTCTTACTTTCACAAGAGATCTTATTTTTACCAGAATTGCTGATAAGCCAGTGGAGGAAATATGTGCAAACAAAAGTAATGTTAAATATTTTAATAAAAATCTCTCCTCCTAGTTGGTCACACATGCACTCCGTGGTTATGTCATTAATTCTCCTGAGAAATTCCAGGACATTTCTTTATTCTGTTATTTGAAAATTAATTCCAGTACTGAGGTAACTCTGGGGAAATTTTTACAAATCCTGTTAATTTCTCAGATTCTTCAAATTTACACATGTACAGACATTATTTGATGGCAATTTAATGTTGTCTATATTTGGTTGTTATATTTTCAATAGTGACAACATGGGAAAAACAAAGTATTTTCAGGGGAGGAAAGAAAGAAAATGTTCCTAGTATTATAAATCGAAAAGTGGAAGTAGTGTTCCTCAAATATTAAACACATGGGTATTTTGTGTTCATTCTTGAAGTACATTTTCTTTATTAAAAAAATGTTTTATGAGATGTTTTGGAGAAACCTGGAGGAAAAATCTTTCTGTTAATCTCCCAAAAGTTAAGGTTGCACCGTTCTTGTGCAAGCAGGTAAATGCTTCTGCAGTAACACTTTGGAGGAGAAAAATATCTGAAGAAATAAAGCCACAAGATTTTTTGCATTTTTTCACCAGGGATGTGCACTGCTGTATGCTACAGGAGGAAGCTATCGTGTCGTGGTGAAATGCATGGTGATAATACGTATATCTGTACATACAAGTGAACAAATTCATGTTAGAAGCAGCAGCGTGCACAGGTGAATAAAACTGAGAGGATTGCAAAGCACGCTGTACTTTGTACAATTGTTACACAAATTCATGTGTATACAAACACACACAATGTTCAGGATGTGCAGTGAGGTGAGTACAGGATGTTGCTGTGACAATTGGATTCTGAGGTATTTCTATTATAAAGAACAGCTGAAGTCCATAACTCTTGTATTCAAAAATTTGTAATTGTACCATGTATAAAGAAAATCACTCAGACTGTGCTGAGTTCCTTCTTCCCTTAGCATTCCCCTTGTTTTTCTTTTGCCAACAAGATGCTGTAAGGAAATAGTTCTCTGTTTCTTTTGCTTCTGTCAATCTGATAATGAGGATCTTAAAACTGTTGTGCAGTGGCAACTTGCAGTATTTCAGGAATTTGTGGCTTTTGTCATATAAATTGCATTGGTAAAAATTTTCCTGATCCCTAAAACCTTCATTTTTCTTCCCATTAAAAATACAGATATTCTCTAACTTCCATTCTCCTCCTTTAATCTATAAAGCACAGCATATGATGTGGTTTCTTTGTTGATTTTAGAGAATTTTTAGCCTGTCAGAGACCTTCTGTCTCAACAACTTTGAAACAAAGATTTTTTAATAGATGATAAAGTGCAGCTGCCAGATTAACAGACATAAGAACTGGAAGGGTTGGATCTCGCAGATGGTTCTAATAAAACTTGGCACACAGCAAAGGACTGTGGTGGTGGGTGGGGGAGTAGATTGAAATTCAAATAGTAATCCAGTTCAAGTTTGGGGTTTAGTTTGTGAAAGAAAGTTGCATAAACAGCCATTTGAGGGTTTGGAGGTGGGTGGGGTTTTTATTGTTGCTTTCAATTTTTCCTATTGCTATTCTACAGATGATTTTTCCTTCTTCCTGTGGCCTATGGCCATATTGCTACCTGAGGCTTGTGTTGCTGTTCCAGGAATTGTCCTCTAGAAAGCCACATTCAGATATTCATAAGGTTTTTGTGACTGTGAAATACCACTAAAGGCCTAGATTTTCAGTAACTGTTGAGAGAAGAAAATGTTCTTCTTGTTACAGCAAAGAACAGTAAAAACAATGCAGTAAACTTCTGTTGCTTTATTGACCGATGCTCTTGTTCTGTCTTCTACCCCATAGCTTCCCTCAAGGACTGCACAGCTCTTTTTAAATTTAAGTTCCCTTTGACTAAGCTTGAAATTCTCTTCCAAGCTTTAATAAACCATGTGTTTCTTTAATCTATAAGACGTTTGTACCACATGATTCACTGATGATAGATGACTAGTACTACCTTCTGTCTTCTTCCTGCTAACTTTCTCTTCCTAAATAATATTAGGCCTGCGATATTAGACAAAAAATTAATGACTAAAAATTGCAGTTGGTTTTTGGTTTTAACCATTTCAATTCAGACAGGCTGTGTTTGATATCCTAATCTTGTTTTTTCATCTTGGTAGCTTATGGCAAGGTGTTTTATTTGGTAAAAGAAAATATGTTCCCAATGCATATACCCAGGTGATGTCACTTCCAGATAAAATTGGCAGGTTTGTGTTCTAGAGAGTCAGTTTGAATTGTTTTCAACTTCTGAGGATGGCTACTACAGCTATAAGAGGCAGTATTTTCTGGTCCGTTTAGGGTCAGCAGGCTGTGGTCACAGAATGGGAAGTAGATGTATATTTGGAGTTTGGTTTTAGCCTGTGCCTGGATGATCAGCCTACAAGAAAGATAGCTGGTGGTTCCACCAATTCTGGGTAGCTCTTTGGGATGTGTCTTCATCTTGCAGTGTCAAAAGCTTTTCAAATCAGTAGCTCAGGAGTAGCAAATCCTTCAAGTGCATGAGTAACAGATACTTGGTTTTAAGAGTCCTTAAGCATGAGTAAGTCATTAAGTACTTCCTTTCTCTCCATAAATCAGTTCTATTTTAAACAGTTTGTTCATGCTATATTTAACATTTTTAAAAGTCAAAACTTTTTTTGCTTTTAAACTCAGTTTTTCTGAGTCTCCTGTACATCTGTGGGTTTATATCAAAACCGTGAGTATACCTATAAAGGCTTCCAGGCACTGTACTGATTCATTCCTTTACTCTGTGTTCTTTAAGAGCAGACATAGTCTGTCTATAGCATTTCTTCGCCTAAGGAGACAATTTTGAAGTGAAGAAGTTATTACTGTCTGAAAACAGAATCCATCCCTCTTTATTCCCTGACCAACAGTTAGGTAGTGCCACTTCAAAATGCCCTTCCCCAAGCAGCCCATCTGCAGGTACAGCAATAACAGCAACATCTCCTCACACTTGAGAGGGAGCGTTACAAATTCTTGTCTGCAGATCTGGGGGTTTTTTCTGTGCCAGGTGATTCTTGCAGCTGTGCTGGCAAAGCTGTCAGCATCTATTGTGTGCAGGAGGCCTGTGATATCTCATTGAAGGAAATCCCATGGTTTAATGAAATGCTTTCATTGTTAATATTGACCTCGTAATACTGTGTTATGCTTTGCTGATACAGTCAATTTGGAAATAATCTGTTTCTCCTCTCATTACTTTATCATGCAAAAAGGATAACCTAACGCATATTCATAGTTAATTAGTTTTACAGGGGTTTGTGTCCAAGATCCCAACATGCTGATACATTAAATAGCTTAAATGTTGCCAGAATCCTACTAGCTTGGCAAATCTGGTAGCCATCTGAAAGCAAAGCGTATTCTTATGATAGAAATCAGGCAATGCTGAAGTATCACCAGTCCTTTACAGCCCAAGAAGAGTTCACTTGTGGTCAACGTTAATAAGAAAAATATTTTCCTAATCAGGGCTTTGTTTCCTTGTGGATTTGCTTCAGGTTTTGCTTCCTTAGGCAGTCAGCAATCATAACTCGTATGGTGGTTTTCAAAATGTAGACTTCCTGGTACTACTATTGTAATTAGGTGCCCTTTTATTCTTGGGCTGTCACTCAGATTGACAGGACAGATAGCTCCCAGCGTTGGCGCTTGCTAGAAAGTAGGGGATGTTTTGCAGAGATGGCTTGTGATTCATTTGTTTAGCATTCCTTGCTCTTTTTGTGAGAAGAGCTTATATGGGACTGAGTCACCTGGCAGCTGCTTTCATACTGAGTTTCTGCTGTCTACAGCCTCTGCGGAAAGCCAAGGAAAATTATCTAGAAGGATTTATCTACATCTTCATTTACTCCATTCATGTTAATTGTCTAAGAAATATAGAGCAGCAGCTAAAAGGATGGATTTCATGTCATCTTTATTGATTAATTTAAAATGTTGTAAATTAATCCATAGGACTGAGTACTGAAACGTAAGTAAATATTGAGTGGTCAGGAGTTGTGCCAGGGTTTGATCCTTTTGTTTTTGAGTAGCAAATTGTTTTTTCTAAGCCAGTTTGTGAGTACAGTAACAACTTTATGATCTTCTTAACACTTGCTGACTTAGCTACCTTTTAATATGCAATATGCTTATGTTGGAGACAAAATGTTTTCTGTGGCACCTTATGAAATATAATCTAATGGCAGCTTTAAAAAAAACCACCTCAATGTTCCTCCCTTTATATAAAGCTGTGGCAGTGAATCTGCGCTATCTCCAGCTGTGGCAGAGCTGTTGGAGTGCAATTCTGCAAGGAAAGGCAAATGGCAAGGCAAACTTCTTCACTACTGCTCTGCAAAGGCTGCAGAATTTCAGGACAGAAGTAGAAATGCCTACATGCAACTGAAATGAGAAAATGGAAGTAAATGTTGGTATTTTATAACAGTGTTCCAGCTTATCAACATTTAAAGAAGGAGCACAGTTAGAAATGTACTTGTATTTGGTTTTCTTAACGTTCTGTTAGTTTTGGTTTTAGTTTAGATTAGTTCCCAGAATAACAGTCCTGGGAACCGTAAGGATGTTATGTACATTATTTGCTATGTGAATTTTAGTATTGCCATACATTAAGTACTATTTCTACCATTAGTCTCATATTTTGTTAGACACACATGCACTATGGTAATGTTTTCCCATCTTGGTGTTTCCTATAGAGACGTGCCCAGATGTGCCTACAATTTGAGAACATGTACTGCAGGCTGGTGGAGCCGTGGCCACCCCAAGCAGTAAAGGAGAAATCCATCTCCCTCCCCTAGCCAGGCTCTTTAAATTGAGCATGCTGCCTAAATCCACCAAGTTCCCAGTCCCTGGCTCTTCTAGCCAGAGAAAAAATACTTTGGAAAGCGTTAAAGTTTTACACAAACGTAACGCCTTATTGAAAACCTTTTAAATATATGTCTAATGCAGCTGTTCCATGCCATGAAGCACTTTCTGATTTCTCTGTTCAGGGCTATTTTATTCTTAATTTCCAGAACTCTGTAATATACAAAAGCGTTTGCTGCTGAGTGAGGTTCTCAAACTGTTAAGGACTGTGGTATTCTCTTGCCACTCTCTGAAGGTTTTGCAGGGCTCTGTTTTCCTTTCTGTTCTTCCCCTATGTCTTACTTCTGGCTAATCCCATCTGCAAAAGCAAGTTGGTTGGTAACTCTCAGACAGGTTGGGAGGAGAGCATTAAATCTTCTCCATCCGGACTAAGCTCTTGATTTATCTCTAATATCTCCATTTACATGATGAGCCACAAGTTGAAGTTTAAGACTAAATTAGTGGCTATTCCTTTACCTGTCTTCAGCAGGAGGGTATTTACCCTTCTCATTACATTTGTAAGCACATACTGCATGTTTTCTGTTATGGCTCTTAGTCATCTCACCTGTTGCTGCTCATCTGCAAAGCTTTTCCAGTATCTTCCTTTCAGATGTCCTAAAAAAGTGTTTTTGTTGTGATAAGCGTTGTCAAAGCATTTCGCATATGATGCTCAGCAGTTGATGGGTTTGCTTGTCATGCTCATCAGTGCTGTCTTGCTATTGTACGGTCTATGTGTGCTCACCAGGCTGTAATTTCTTCTCATAGAAGTTACAAAGTGTTTTGCTCCATGTTTTCTGTGGCTTTCATAATACCAATGATTTCTTTGGGTATTTGTGTTCACTTTCTTTTCACCACCTTTGTCATCCATAAATGTCTTCATACTGGAAGTCACAGTAGCAGAATACTGGGCAGGGAGGAAGGACGGGGAAAAAACAAACCCACAAACAAAACCACAAAAGAACTGCACAGTACTATCTGCTTGAGTAACTTAAAAGGCCACTGGGAATGTTAGAGGCATAGCCTGGGCACTGTCTGAAAGCCAACAAATGTCTCTCTGCTTCTCTGTTAGGAGACAAGCATGCCTATAAATGTCCCTAACCCACTTATGCTGGGTTAAGGTAAAGGTTATTTATTTGAGTAACTTACTGAAATGAAGGTCTCACCACCATGAACTGTTTATGTGCATACATAAGCGACATCAACCTGTGTGCTTTTGTTCTGTCAAAAGATGTAATGTATGTAGCTAGTTTTCTTCTTTTTCTTTTTTCCCTTGCTCATTCTTTATATTTTGTTTGGAAATTGTAATTAAAAACAAGAAAATTTTTAAGGTTGCCTATTCGTTTTACTAGTAAAAGTCCTCAACTATGTCAGCTAGCTTCTACAGGCCACGCTTCAGGATGTGTGCTCCAACCCAGGCTTTTGTTGCAAAGCTAGTAGTGTGGCTATATAGCAGATAGAATTAAAAGGAGACTGCAGTAGTATGCTTCTGGGGTTCAGAAAAGAAATCTAAATGCTAACGAGGAGGAAACATGTCTGGTGTGCTAGTGATGCTGACAGAGTTCTGAAAAAAACTCGGTGTCTTTTTATGAGGCTTTTATATGATATAAGAGATCAGGAGGTCACTAAAGTAGGAAAACTGACAAGAAATCACATTTGAAATTCAGTTGAAATAATATCATTGTCTGTCTCTCACAGAAAATGTTGCTGTCCTGACCAAGAGTCATGAAGAGAAGGGGGTGAAGCGAATTAGTCTGGAGAAGTAGGAAGTTCTGACATTTTCAGCGGGATTTGTTGCCAGTAGCTGCAGAAGGTTTTGTAAAGCCAAACGCCAGCATTAGAATGGATGAAATGCCTCAAACATAAATGGTAACTAACTTTTCTGACATCTTTTTATTTTCCTAATATAGTATCATAAAATAATCTGCATGAATTGTAGAGGAGTTGTGTTACTACCACCAGCATTTAAACAGAGTAATCTTACAAGAGCCAAACTTTGAATGAATCTGTAATTTTGTAAGTTTCATTTACTAGCCAGAAGTTGGAATTTTAGTATCTGATGGTTTACTTGGTAGCTGAAATTTCTTCCTGGAGGATTCATCCCATTTCTTCAGCACTGAAAAATAATATTTTGCTATTACTCTGTTAGTAACTGTCTTCCTACCAAAAGCCTGGCAAAACTGTAATTCAGAACCAGTTGTAGAAGAATCTCTGCCTGGTTTTGGTTATCTGGTAATTTATGTGACTTCTGAAACATAAGAAAAGACACGCTTACATAGCACACTATGAAGGTTGCACGCTCCTGTTAATGATCAACATTTCCTCAAAAATCTGTCCTTTTTCCATTTTCTTCTTTGATGTCCTTACTTGCTTATCCTGTTCTCTGCCCTTCATCCATTCATAATCAGGTATGAAACATCCAAAATACTTTCATTTTGTACTTGACACTTGTACAATGTCTTCACCAGGTCAATATACCAGTGAGGAATACAAAAATGTTTTACTTAAAGTGGGAGCAGGAAGAACCTACCTTCTCCTAGACATTTAATTGTAGGCTCCGTGTAAAAGTGGGCAAAGTAGTAACCAGTCACTAAAACCAAGAAGGTTGTGGGGTGAAAGGCAGAGAGGAGGGTGGTAGAATTACCACACCTTTAGTAGTCCAAGATGATGATTCGATGATGTCTTTTGAGAGAAGAGACTAAAGAAGGTCTTCATGCACTTCTTAAAGAATTGCTGAACCTGTGCACGATAGAATTTTCATTAGTTGGGTTACATTGATGGAAAACAGTAGTTTAACTGCATATATCCAAAATGACACATCTCCACATGTCTTCTATTTGGCATGAATAAAAAATGGAAATCCATATATGTTGTGGTTTTGTTTGCTATGATTTCAAAAATGTTAACAATTCAGATATTCAGACATTTATAATGGTACCTTGTTGTACCACCACATGTTCTTGAGAGGGCGAGGAAACAAGTCTGACAGTATTTTTATGTGACTTTTGGTAGAAAAGTTAGTACTGTATTTCTAAACTTTACAAGTATAGCTGTTCTTCCTTACCCAGTCCAAGCAAGGTATTTATTCGACCCATGTATCATAGGCTGTGTTAAAACTTTAATGGGAGAGCTGTTACTGCCCAAGGATAATTCTGTCCTAATGTCTGTGAAGGTTAAAGGCAGGATGTTAGAAAATGTTAGCATTAATGTGACTGTTCCTATCTGAAACCCACATTATGGCTCCTTATGTCTCCTGTGAGAGCACAGTCAGAGCAGTACTTGGGAGCCCTAACCAAAAACTTAGAGCTTGGCCAGTGCATTAGTTGGTCAGTGGGCTGGTGGGGTTTCTCCCTAACTGGTTTCCCATCTTTACCAGTTGTCTGGTTTGTTGCCAGAGTTGCTTGTGTATTATATGTACTTCTCCTACTCTGGCAAGAAAGGAGGGCTTGCAGGTTCCATTCATCTGCAGTGGTGGCAAATGAAACTCAGAAAGTACTTAGAAAAAAAATGGTTTGCTTCTTTCATGTTTTCAAATATACTGTGCTCTTTCTAATCATAGAATCATAGAATGATTTGGGTTGGAAGGGACCTTAAAGATCATCTAGTCCCCCCAGTTATTCAGTTAATGTTCTTTCTCTGTTATTCTCATTAGCTCTGTGGTCCTTTCTCTTTGAATGTGTACGCATATACTTTAAGATTTCTAGTTCATTGACGTGGCTTATGAGAATGAGAAAAAGACAGTTCCTGTTCTCATGTCTTTATTTTGCAAAAGCAGTGGAGCAGGGGCACTTTAGTGTGTTTTCAGATTTCTGTAAGACACTCTAGAGCCCAAAATATTAGCAGCACAAGTGAAAAAGCAACACTGATCATAAACTCTTACTCATTCTTACTAAGGAAAATGTACCACCTTGGCATGTCTTTAGCGAGCAGGTTAGGAGAAGATACAAGTAGTTTACAACCGTCATCATTTTAGAGGAGAAACTCAGAAAACTGAAAGGTGATGTTTTGTTTGTTACCTTGTACATTGCTACCTGGCAGAGCAATTTTTTCTTTACGCATCCAGCCTCTGTCAAAACAGCACTAACTGTAAAGCTACCAGGGATAATGGCTTCAGCTGAGGAATACGGTTACCATAATTGTTACTGTATTAAAATAACTATTATTTAGCTTATAAAACTGACAATAAGGGACATTGGAACAGGAATAACAATGCTACGTGATAGATTTCTCTGCTGGCACAGGAAGACCTTAATAGGCTGAACATCAATAGATTTGTGTAGTTGGAGGAAGTGCTGGGTGAGCTGAGCAGGAGGAGGCCTGGGAAGAGCCAGGGGTTGCTGGTTTGGGCAGGTCTCCTTCCTGCTGGAGATGCTGGGGAACAGCCTAGGTGGGAACAGATTAAAGATGCCACATGAACAGATTCTTTCTGTCTGAGAACAGCTGGAGGATGTTGCATGGGAGGTGCTCTTGGCTCAGGGCTTGCAAATGGGAGGGCTTTCTCTCAGCTTGAGAACACATTTTTTCCATTTGACTCACTGAGTGAAATGTAAATGAGTGTTAAAATTTTTAAAAGTAATGTTGAATTGGTTAGAATAATTAAAAGTGCATTTGTCATCAGGAAGGAAGAGCAAAAAAAAAAGGGTAAAGATTCAATGACAAGGAAGTCACCACCTTCTCAGTAACAATGGAAGGTTGTGAGCAGCTGAACACACCTCTGGTCAGCAGCCTGCCTAGCTCTCCAGCCACACAGTCATTCACCATCGGAGACAATTTTTCTGAAACTATTATCAGCCTCCTCTCCCACATGCAGCACCCACACACATTTCTGTAGGGACACTGTCCACTGAGGAGACATTACACTATGAACATGCTTGCATAGGTTAACTCGTCATATAGAATGCAGGCCTATGTGTGCATGAATGGAAACTGCCCGCTAATTCCAGCAGAACCCATTTTTTTCCAGGAACAACACCAGCCTTTGTTTTTTTTTCTTCAGCTTGGCACAGAGAGCATGGAAGGAACATAAAATACTGGCACTGAAGCAGAGTCTGGTGTGATTGATGTATACTGTAGATAAAGTTAGGTACCTTCAGAAGACAGGGAGAGGCTTTAGCTTAAATGTATTTTTAAGATAATAACCATAAAAATATTCCTTTAATTATTTGACATTTATGTAGTGCATTTGCTTTGTGCATACCTGAACAGTTTGCCAAACTTCCACTGCAGTATCAATTACTCTGTACTTACAGTTTGAAAAAGCATTGGGAGCACAAGCGCTGTGTTCTGTGTGCTGCTTGTCCAGAAGGGGCCGGCTGCCTTCCCCATCAGTGGTGTAGAAATTGCAGAATTGCATTGCTAAAGCAGGGAGGAGATAGGGTAGCACTTTAAATGCAATTACATGTGAATAAAACAAAGACTCATAACCCAGGACTTTTAGCTCTATCTCAAAAGTAGCTAGGGATACTAAATTTGGAATGTATTTGGACTGGGGGTTAAGAAAAGAATTTGTTCTTCCCCTGAGAGCTGGCTTGCTCGTTTTTCAGGTCCAACCAGACTTTTTCAGCTGAGGTTTAAATGTCTGAAGATGATGATTCAAAACGGAAACATTGACAGTGTAAGCAACAGTAACATAAAAATATTCATTAAACATCCGTACACAAAATTCTTTCCAAAGGGCCATTCTGATTCTTCACTGGCTTGCATTAGTCCCCATTTTCCCACATGCTTATCCATGAAATCTGCCCTATCACGGGTAAGTTAAATATACTGTCTTTGTGACTTCATCTGATAAAAGGAGACTGATGCTTGTGTTTTTTAAATTCATGCTGGTGTGATGGCTGTCCCTGGAAACTTGAAATAAGCAGGGCAGACAAAATGGAAAAATCATCTCAAATTTATAAAGCTCCAAACCAGTACTGCTCTTCAGTTTGAACATGCCCCTTTATTGTACATCAAAACAACTGTGCTGCTGGGTATCTGATCTCCCAGCTTATTTTGTGATGGGGTGGTAGATTGCTCCTTGTGGGAGCAGCAGATTTTCAGTGACAAGGAGACAAGAGGTCTTGCTTATGGTGAGGCCTCCAATTTTCATTTGTTCTATATTTGTAACAAATTCACCCTCCCTTAATTTCTATCACATATTTTACTTTGTTGTTTTGTTCATCAGCTGTTCAGTTGGTGATAATTAGAATGTATTTTTCATGCTGGGTCCTTTCATTCTTCTCTAGCCTTTTATGTGCTGTGGTCTTGGCAAGAAACATTCCCTTTCTTTATAAAAAAAAATCAACCCAACAACAAAAAACCACCACACACACACATCTCAGATCCTGCTAATTAAGAAAATTATCAACTTCTAAGGTTGAAAAAAATAATCAACCTTGAACCTGCTGCAGTCAAGAATGATTTTGTGTGAATATCAGTAACTTTCCTATTCCGTTGGAAAAGATTACATATGTAGTTGCCATAAAAAGATTTTTTTTTTAAGTGCTGTCCAGATACTCACGAGTTACACCCTACAGGACTGGTGCTATTTTTTTGCTACAACCTATAAATCAAAGTTGTTACGGTAGCTCCATACTCTCCCTATTAGGAAATGGCATATAGGCAATTATGTAAACACCATACATCTGGCCTGTCAATACCAAGAGCAGAGTGAGGCAAGGAGAGAACAGAAAGCTAATCTAAAAATATACCTTGGAAATGCTATGGGAAGGGAGGATGCCTTATCTTCTTCCAGTGCAGCAGTTGCGTTAGTGCAGTCACCTGGGGATGTGTTTGGGACGCTGGAGGCAGGCAGTGTTTCACCGAGCACAGGCAGCCCCATTGTCCCCAGGTTCTTCCTGCACACTACAGTGTCTGCCTTGTACAGTGGGCTGCTTCAGCAACATTCCTCTCGCCTTCTAACACCAAATAATGTTGGAGGCTTCTCAAGATTCTGCAAGGTTTCTTAGCAATTAGTCCAGAATGCAGCTTTTCCTTTCAAACATGAGTTTCCTTAACTCTCTTCTGCTTTCAGAAACAATTGCTGATGATGCATAGCCTTTCTTCCTTTGTTCTTATGAACGAGGATATTTTCAGCCCAATCATCGCTATCTTAAATGTGAACATTAGCATATATATTTTAAGCAAAAAAGCTTCCTAAGTGAATAGAGAAGGGTCTTAATGGTCTTCAAAATCATTCCAAAAATATCTGACTTGCTTTCTTTTTCAGCTGTCTTGCATGTTATTCTTTATATGAGTTAACCTATTTTCCATTACTTTCCATTTCTGGTAATAAAAATTCTGTTTATTCTCTGGAGAAAAACTGTAGGTTACACTTTAACTTACACTGTTGCAGTGACGCTTTATGATTTGTGCTACAGTAGCATTCCAAAGATAACGAACACAATTCAGGCTTTTGCTACTGAAGGAGTGCGCTAGGTAGTGTGCAAACATAATTAGGATTGTTTATTTTTCAACACTAGATAAGGTGTGAGGACAAATGAAATACAAAATGAAAAGAATCCCTAGTCCAGCTTCTTTAGATTTTTGCCTCCCCACCCAGATTTTTTAAGAACACTGCAAGTATGCTACTGAGATGCGTGATTTTTTTCTGCTTGATAGCCCTACCCAAGATCTAACAAGAGTTCTGTTTCTCCTTGCACTGTGTCATCTTCACTAATAACTTTTGTGTTGTATTGCTGTTTTCATAGACTTCTGTACCAGGCTACAGGATTTCAAATTTTTCACAGTAGATATTTTTGAATTAGTAACTAGAAATAAAAGTTGCAGGAGCTATCACTCAATAAAAGGCAGTGAAAAAATGTTTTCTTCTTATTAGTGCAGCACTATCTAGCAGTATAACCAGGTAGAGGGATTGAATCTGTCTAAAAATCCGTATTTTCAAGGAAAGGACTGCTGAAAATAGAACTGGGGAAGACAGCTCTCTCTTGTTTGTACTGACTTCCTCTTTCAGATTTGTTTTCTTCTTTTTTGCTGCAAATACAATCCAGATACCTAAAAATTTAAGGAAGTATTTCGTTACCAGCAGAAGGGATGTGTTAGTAGTTTTGCCTTCCAAACATTTCAGACTTCAGATTGTCATCCTCATTTCTAATAGTTTCAGAGTATACGCATTGGCAGTCAAACTGGTGTATTTCACTTCTGGCATAGCACTTTTTGGTTTCAGCATCCATATCAAGCTTACTTAGGAAGAAACACAAACCCACAAATTTCAAGATGGCACACCATGAGAAATAAATGTGGATTACTACAGCAATGCCTGTTGGAACATTTTGAGTTTTATTTTGTCACATCAGTGTGGTGGCTTTGGTGTATTTAAGTTTAGGGCTTAAACTGAGTGAATTTACAGATATTAAATTAATCAGAACTTATGGATTTGCTTTTTTAATGGAGAAGACATCTCTTCTGCAGCTAAAGAAAGATAGCACCAAGCTCATTGAAGGAAAAATAATCCTTGCCTAACTCTATAAGTCTGTGTAAATATTTTCAAGTAAAGATTTTCAAGACTTTAGCTGGTAATATCTCTTAAGCTTGATTTCAGTGATTGATACAAAAATCAACCTTGAATATCTGAGTGATAGTGGCATACTTGAGTCTGCATCAGTCAGTATTTGGTTAATTATCTAAGTATCACTGCAAAGAGAGCAGACTCCAGCTGGCTGTAATTAGGGCTGAATTGTTCCATGCCTTCAAGACAATTTTTACATTCATGAGATCTGCAGCTTTCTGTTGTCCTCATTTCCTGTAACATAAAAGTACTTGTATCTCAGAGAATTAAAGGGGGGCAAATCGTGAGAGAGACTGCAGATTAATGCTATTAACATCCCTAGAGATCTGAGAAATATGCATTGCTAGATTATGAGTTTAAAAAAAAAATAAAGGAAAAAAACCCATGAGGAGTCATAGCCAGAAAGTGTTATTTCAGTTGATGAAAAGAAAACGTGGATCTTTAGAAAGCACAGTGGGTTCTGTAAAATCTGAAATCTGTGCTCTGTAAATCTTGGTCTTATTGAGAGACCACCAGTCTGTGTAGGAAGAAACTTGGATAGCAAATCAGGAGTGCATGTGATATAAAACAGTCAATGAAGATTCAGTAATTCAGTAGCTATGGGATACAGCACTAAAAGTGCAATATATCACATTCAATTTGTTGAAGTAAGTCTCCCTTTTTTTTGTCCTTATGCTGCTGAATTACTAGCACTGCAGTACTGTTGTTCACTTTTATGGATGTCCTCGCTTCAGGAAGCACTCCTCATGTTAACCTTCAGTACCTGGGTCATCATGATCTATGCTCTGCGCAGCCTCTGTTGGTATCAGCCTTTATTTCAACTTGCAATCAGGGCGAGCAAGTTTTGAAATCATTACTCTCTTTGGGGAAGAAATAGCCTTTTGTGTAGTTGCATGTAAAATCGCACATGGGTATTTCAGTGGTGCCCAATGTGGAAGCTCTATGCCAGGAGCTGTGCAAAAAAAAAAAAAGGCAATTCACATGATTGTTTTAAGAGCATCTGCAAACAGATAATACCAGTTCATAGCTGCATGGTGAAGTATGCTCGTCAGTGTCTTGAGAACAGGTAAAAGAAGGTCGCATCTTTTGTCACTTACCTGAGCTGCTCACAGCTGCCAAGGAAAACATTTGGCCCTAGGGAATCTGCTGGACAGAAGGACAGTGTTAATCTGGCCATGGCAGCAGATGTTGTGACAGACTGCTCCCATAATTTTAAATATCTGAACTATTCTTTTGAAGATACACTTTTGTGCAGAGTTGAAACTTTTTATGCAACACAGTAAGTCAATGTGAGCCCTAGAGCTTCAGAACAGTATCTGTCTGTAGGCCATGATGCCTATATGAAACTTGCTGCTCTTCGTCTGCTGAAATGGCACCTGGCAGAAAACTACTCCTCCACAGGTTGATTTGCTGCAGTCTGAAAGCTGAGTTGGTTCAGAAGGGACAGGAGAACAGCAGAAACAGTACAAAAGAAGGGGCAAGCGTACATGGCGAGCATCTTCAACTAATTTTGGTTTACAAACGTCTACAAGCGTAAAGGCCTAAAGTAAGTTAGCAAAACCAAAAGATAATAAAGATGTACGAGTTAAATTCCTTCTTTATTAAATGCAAATTAAATATTTTCATAGGTTGTAAGTTGCATGTGTCTTACTGATTACCTTTATATCCATCTGCGGTTTCTTTTCAGATTTAGATTTATTCAGACAGGCACCTCCAGCAGTGGCTGTGTGCATATCTCTGAACTGCATTTAGAAAATGTTTTTACAGTGTGGTCATTTGAGTGTCACTGCTCAACTTCCTGCACGTCAGCAGTCATTCCTCAGTGCTGTGGCATTGTTCACTAGACAAACATAGGTAATTGGTGCATAAGAGCACTTTTAGTTTTGCAAGTCTAAAGTGTAGAAGGTATACACAACAAAATATTTTGTGCTGAATTTTTTTTATTTTCCTTTGTAGTTGATTACATTTTTAATAAAGAATTAATGTATGTTTTGCTATTTAGATAAGAATGCTTTACTCACTGAACTGCGGCTGTGAAAGTTTATATTCTCCAGGCATAGAATTTAGAATCACAGATTCAGTTTATTGACTGAAACTAAGCTTCTTAATCCTCAGTATCTAGATAATTTCCTTGAAACTTTACCATGATGTCTATGGAAAAACAGCTGAACAGATAGGTATCTAAATCTGTATATACATTACTGTTTCGGCTCTAGCCATGCACTAGTAAATCGCTGTAGAATCGCTTATACGTAGTTTCATGTTAGTTATGTTGGTCTAGTCCCTAGCTGTGAGCAGAGGGGATTGATGAGCTGTCCTTC
Organism: Mesitornis unicolor; assembly: GCF_000695765.1. Classification (NCBI taxonomy): domain Eukaryota; kingdom Metazoa; phylum Chordata; class Aves; order Mesitornithiformes; family Mesitornithidae; genus Mesitornis; species Mesitornis unicolor. The sequence continues at coordinate 42,377 of NW_010180290.1, read as the reverse complement.
ACCATTCCCATAGGCCAGCCCTTCTGCCCTTCAGCCTGGGCTAGCACTTAGCCAAAGCAGAGGGATGGAGGTGGAGGCCAGAGGGGTGTAGATCTATTCCTTCCCTCCCTGTGTAAGTTCCCTTTCTTCAATTTTGGTTTCCAGCAGGGGAATTTGCTGCAGAGTCCCATAAGCACCAATACTGAAGGCACAGCTGAGCGGCAGCTTGTAACATTAAGCACACAACCTACACAACTATGACAGGTTTCAGTGTTTAGAGACCACATAGCCATGGTCTCCATTTAGCATGTTTATATTTCAGTGGTTTTCAGCAATCTGAAGATGGTTTGTATTGGAACCACGTTAAAAGCTAATTCAATTGCCATGACAAAATGTCAAAGGTACAGAATCACAAAATATTAGGAGTTGGAAAGGACCTCGAAAGATCCAGTCCAACCCCTGCCAGAGCAGGATCACCTAGACCAGGTCACACAGGAATGAGTCTCTTGAATGTCTACAGAGAAGGAGACTCCACAACCTCTCTGGGCAGCCTGGGCCATGCTCTGGCACCCTCACAGTAAAGAAGTTTTTCTTCATGTTCAGGTTGAACCTCCTGTGCTCCAGCTTGCTGCCATTGCCCCTTGTCCTGGCATTGGACATCACAGAGCAGAGCCTGGCTCCTTCCTCCTGACACTCGCCCTTTACAAATTTATAAACATGAACGAGGTACAACTTACAACAAAATCCAGTAGCTCTTCAAAGCTTCAACTCTACATTGTGGTTCATTAGATGATTAATCCTACAGTGGCCCTGCACTTCCAATACGTCACCTCATGCAGAAGTTAAAGCTTGTATTTTGCAGTTCATGTTACAAAGATCCATGTAACTTCCAGCATGAGGGATGATGTTTCATAATTGTTCAGAGTTGAACATTGACTGCAACAACTGCTAACCTTCTTTCTGCAATAGTGAGCCACAGAAGAAATGGCTTTTGTGTTGAAACGTGATTGGAGTACACTGTAATGTTTAATGCATCATTTTAATGGTACTCTCAAAAAGCTTGTATCTTGGTATGTTATTATCTTGAACTCTGCAGTTGTTGTTTCTTATTTAAATGTCCTATCTCACTTGAGAGTTAATGTAATTAGAACCAGCCTGTGGAAAAATCTTTTTCTATTATGTCCTAGCTATTGTTCCAGTCAAGATATTAAAGTAAATCAAGCAGGATATAATGAAAATGATATAAAACCATTTGCAAGAGGCAGTTTTCTTGAGGGAAGTGAAAGACAGCACCACTTTTCATTTTGCTTAGTATTTCTAAACATGGTGTGTGCCTGGAATAACACCACTGAGACTTGTCCGATACATCTGAGAGCAGAGTAAGGTATGTCTGACAGCAATCTGACTTGACTGATACAAGAGGGAGCCAGAAGTACCATAGCAATAAGCTTCTTTCGCTTATTCAGGCTGAACCACTCTGTTCAGCCAACACTACATCTACTTGTCAATGAAGGCAGGTATGAAGGAGTTGGGTCTACATTAATAAGCATCTCCTTAGATTAGTGGTTTGGTTTTTTTTCCCTCTAGCTGTTCTCTAACCTTGAATGGGGAGTCATGTCCACAGTGTAGTATCTGAAAAGATACTTCAAGGATAGTCATACTCAAAGCTATAGTCTAATGTTTCTCAGACAAGAAGTGATGTTCCTGTTACCTACAAAAGGGCAGGTAAAAGCATGTCAAAGGCAGAGTCAGTTACCTTGGTCTGGCTTGGAGTAGGGTCATAGCAAGGCAGGAGGTCTAAGCTGGTCCCTGACTGTTGTCTCTACTTACGTGATTTCTGAGGAGTTCAGATGTAATGGCTCTACATCTTTTAGCTGCTATATTAGGTTTATAATTTTATTCAAAGCTGTTTTGCAATATCTTTTCTGCACAAGCCACTTGTGAATAGGCTTTTGTATTATCGCCATGTATTACAGTAATCTATATTAATTCATAGCAGCATTGATAAACTTGAAGTCAGAGAGGCTTAATCAAGAGGCTGCGTGCCTTAGAATAAAGTTAGAAATGCAGTGCTTTCAAGGGGCAATGGCAGGATTTTCAGTCTTGCTGTTTTAGCACACAATAGCTGTGTATTGATGGAACAAGTCTCCAAGTTGCGCAATGCCTCACCGTTGCAAAGCAGAGTTGTATTTATCTGGTGCTCTGATGTTCATCTTTGACAATGGGTTCTGAAAATACAGATAAGTACAACCACCTAAAAATGTCTTCATACAAACACCAGAAGCAACAGATGAATCTTGGTTTTCAAAAGCTAATATCATAGAAATTATCAAAATTCAAATGATCAAAAAAATCATTAGTTTAGTACCTGCAAACTATTTAAAAACTTTTTAGATGTAATTAAAAAAAAAGCCCAAACCTACTTGAAAAAAAAATCTTGTTTGTAATTTATAGAGTACTCGTGCAGTTTGTCTTTTCAGTTGCCTTGAACTCTTTGGAAATGAGTAAGAGTAATTTCTTCCTCTCCCCTTCCCCCCGTTGCTTTTTTGTGAAGAAATGATTAAATGCTTTGAGTACAAATGCTGCACATGAATATTTATAAGAACTTTTGTAACATTTAGCAAGTCAATGCTTCATGGCTGTCTCTTTCTGAATGCACATAATAAAGTATCCATAATTTCTTTAAGCTGCACTTGCTCTTCATTAATTTGGTCACAGATTGCAGGGACTGTAGGCTCCTCGGGGCTGTTGGGCTGCAGTTGCTGGTGATGACTGGCGAGACCACATCTGGAATATTGTGTCCAGTTCTGGGCCCTCAGTTCAAGAAGGACAGGGAACTGCTTGAAAGAGTCCAGCAGAGCCACAAAGATGATGGAGGGAGTGGAGCATCTCCTTATGAGGAGCAGCTGAGGGAGCTGGGTCTCTTTATCTTGGAGAAGAGGAGGCTGAGGGGTGACCTCATTAATGTTTATAAATTTGTAAAGGGCGAGTGTCAGGAGGAAGGAGCCAGGCTCTGCTCTGTGATGTCCAAGGACAGGACAAGGGGCAATGGGAGCAAGCTGGAGCATAGGAGGTTCAACCTGAACATGAGGAAAAACTTTTTCCCTGTGAGGGTGCCAGAGCATGGCCCAGGCTGCCCAGAGAGGCTGTGGAGTCTCCTTCTCTGCAGACATTCAAGAGACTCGTTCCTGTGTGACCTGGTCTGGTGATCCTGCTCTGGCAGGGGTTGGACTGGATGAGCTTTCGAGGTCCCTTCCAGCTCCTCATATTTTGTGTTGACAAAACACAAAGATCATTGTGGTGTTCCTTACTTTTCTGTTAAAATGCTTGTGTTTAACATTTAATAAGAATATATTTTTCATGTATCATTTACAGTTAAGTTGCAGAAAATTGCTAGGTAAAAATCTTGTTCCCTGCATTGGATAAATACCCAATTCCCTGCGTTTGTACTTTGGTTCTGAAAGAAACATAGTGTATCATTGCTAGCTGTATTCTGACAGACTGGTTTCTATAGAGATAAGTTTTAGACATTCAGCAGGTTTCCATCTTTCACTGGGACAAGCTGGTTGTCTAAATTATTTTTTCCTGGGATTCATTACTAGTATAGCTGCCTTTTTTTAAGCTGCCTTCTCAGTTTTAAGTCCTCTTTTATCTGGTCATACTTTCTTTCTGTGTTGTCTGTGTATTATGTAGATCTCAGAAATAGGCCAATTTATGTCATACTTGTGAATTTCTTCCTTTTTGTGTGTGTTTACAAATATGTATAATATACACTTCTCTGCTACTACAATACACAAACTATACAGGTGTATTTTTAAAGACACTATTTATGTGACTTTAACCCCTAAACTGCTACTATGCTTAACTTTCAGATAGTGATTTCAGTCTCTTTCCCAAATGTTTTGGACACCGCAATTTAGAATCACTTCCGTGATTAAAGGAGTATTACATTTATCCCCATATGTTACAATGATAATATGGAAGGAAAGCAATACTCTCATTTGTGCTGCAGTGCAAAACTTGTAAGCCAGCCACCTGCTGCATAACCTTTGAACGTGTGAGACTCGCTGCTTGGTTGCCACTGAAGAAAAGTCTGCACTCACCTGAGATCTGTTTGAGTGTGTTTAGTGGTGATAGGAATGCTGAGTCTTGATATAACAGTCCAATGTTTGCATCTACAAGAAAACAAAGGTCTTGTCCACATTGTTGTGGGATAACTTATCAAATCCACCCAAACAGCTTAAAAAAATTACAATCCTTGGACAATAATAACTACAAGAGTTTTGGAATCACATTTTTCTTAGGGAAGATTGAAATTTTACTTTAAAAAAAAATAATTTCGCAGCTCTTCTGAATTTCTTTACATTTTATTTTTAGAGTGTAAAAAGAAAGCATGCACCAGGAAATAAGTAGGCATACCAAACGGTGAGATTCCAGGCACCTCTTGAGACTTTCATCTGTCTGTGGATCCTGGCGTATTAAAAGTTCACAAAGATTAGAGTCAGAATTTATTTTATGACTCTTACATACCTCAAACTAGTTCTTCCATCACACTCTGTAAAATAAAAACCCTCACTGATGCAGTGAAATTGCTTCTCGAGCTTCATCTTCTACTTAAAACCAGCTACTGCAGAACGGCTCCAGTGCTAAAAGGGAATGTATGGGCAGTATGAGGAATCTGCTTTTTCCCTCCTTTAGCTCGGCACTGCAGACATTAAAGATGATGTTGCCTAATTTCAGCAAGCAGCCATCTCATTATCTGTGAAGGCTCTCTTTTGCTTTTTTCACTTCTTATTTCTCCAAGTTTCAGCATGTAATTAAAAGAGTACAGTGGCTGGAGAGTAAAAGCCGAGTTTTTCCAAATGCTCTTACTTGTGAAATGTAATACATCACCCACACGTCCCAAGGCAGTGATTGACGATCTCGTCTAATTTGTCTTACTTGAGATTTAAGCGAAATCATCTGCCGAGTGTTTAAGAATATCTGTGTGCATTACGATTCATCCAGGCTTCTCTGAAAAGAAAAATGTGAAAATAAGACATGCTTAATGTACTAGTCTTTAATGTCTAGAGAACAAATTTAACATAGGACATCAGAGGTAGAGGCCTACAGTCTATCTTCTGACTACACAATGCTAATTAGCATTATGAAACCGTCCTTTTGTTAATCACGTTGAATTATATCAGACTTGGAAGAATCCTCTGCTGGCACAGAAGTACGGTGTGTTGGTACTGAATTGCATTTGGCAGCGTGCGGCGGGGTTGGCAGCAGAATAGCAGTCAGCACCACTAAAATGGCGCGAGTGTAAGTGGCTGTGCACCTGCTTCCTGCACCAGTCAAGGGGACTGGGAGAGCTGGGGCAGAGCGGATCGGCTCTGTGGCAGTGTTGTCTGCTGAACACTGCCCTGGTTTGTAAGGCAGTGTCTTGCTTTGGCAGAACTGGAGGTGAACGGAAATGAGGGATTACGTGAAGCTGCTCTTTATCACCAGGGTGTTTTGAGAAATGCTGTTAGCACTTTTTGTGTCTTTCCACTTTTCTTTTTAGTATTCCTGTCCCTGCAATACCATAAGGGAATTATTTTGCTTTCTATAGAAAAAAGAGAAATCCTTTTATGTAGCAAAATTTTTCATATTAATATGTGTTTTGAGAACCTGTGCAGTGCAGTGCAAGTCTCTGCATACTTGTGTGAAGCAACACAGGGAACAAGCGCTACAAGCGTACGGATGTGATAAGCAGCTGATAAATATCCTATTATTGAATTTCATAATTTAATTTTCTTTTACATCCAGACATAGTCCTTCTGCCTATGAGTTTGACACAGGGCAACTTCTATCAAAACTAAGGCTTTTCGGGATCGCTGTTAACATACTTGGTTTCAACAAAAGGCTTTATAAAACAGCCGACTTTCAAAAAAGCTGACACTTTTCTGAGTGATTGCTATATGAGAAACTATTTGAGTAGAGGGTACTTAAAAAAAGCCCCAGAAGGTGAAGTCAGTCATGATCAATGTTCTGTTTATGCAAAAAAATATTTCTACAAATATCTGTGGAAATCTGAAAAATTCAACTTTGCATCTTTACGCAAATTACTCAGACTGGTTTTTTCTGTTGAATAACTGCCTGATACTACTGCAAACCAAAAGTTTTGCTTTTTAAAATAGCTTTAAAATAAAACACAAATTCATGGTATTTGCAAAAACAAAATCCTGTGTCCTCTTCCTTATGCCTCTCTACGTCTTTGCTCTGGGTGTTGAATCTTAGCAAGCTATGGTGTCTTTGTTAACAGGTATACAAAAGGGTAAAGGAACTTTTAATTTCATTTCATGCTATGTTGTTATTAAGAAACTAAAACTTTGAAAATGTGGTATATATTATGTGGATTAGGCCTGGCTGTAGGTGATGGGTCTGAAACTGGTTGTAAGTGGGAGTTGTTGTCAGCGAGTTGGCGTGAGGTGCTATGTATTACTCTTTGTCCTAAAATTAGTCAAGGTTTTTTTATGAGTATTCTGAAAGATAATGTAAATAGGGAGAGCAGGAAATTTTAAAGCAGAGATGCTCACTGATTATACTGAAAAAGGTTTGAGCAAATTTGTGTTTATTACGTGCAATTGTAAACTGGGAATGAAGAGTTTAGGCCAGGCTTGCCTGACTCCTCTGAGAGAAGTGAGCATCCTCGGAGTACTGGGTAACAGAATGGACTTAAAGCAACGGTGCCTGAACTCCACATGTGGAGGAGCTTATTTCAAGAGTAGGCAGGGTTTCCATTGTGTTTGTCACTGGTGTGAAGCTCCAGGAACGCTGTGTTGTCTTTTGGAGAGCAACAGTCCAGAAGTGCTAATAACAATCCACAAAAGTCACTAGTCAGTAAACAGCAGCTTGCTCTACAGAGGAGACTCGAGAGCTCAATTTGCTTATTTTTGGGGGGTTTTTGTTTGTTTTTTTTGTTTGTTAAAAAGGTAATGTAGAACCAAGTATGAAGGCAAAAGAAATGAGTACCGCTGCTTAGCTGTGGCAATTACCATCGCAATTCACCGTTTGACTAACAGCTGGCTTCCAATGTACTGTTTGTGTCACCGTAACATATGCCACCGTGTGTTATTAAGCCAAGTTTGAGCCCATAACCTTGAAATCTGCCATATGGATTTTTTCCTGTATAAATTGCAATATAACTACAGAGAGCATGCAGTCTCTCCTATGGACCACACTTGGGAACCTGGCATGCACACCACCTTCTCATGCATAGTGTTGATGAAGCAGTATTGGGGAAGTGTGATTTAGATTCCTGAGCAATTTGCCTCATTCGACAGAGTACTGGTACTATCTCCTGCTCTGTCTATAGAGACTGAGCTCAGGACCTCAACAGGCAGCAGCAAGGAAGAGTATTGCTACTGCTTTGCAAACTTGGTGCTGATGATGGTCACGGGAGAGTAGATCTTGGTCTCTCATTTTCTCTTAGCATCGTTAACAATTTAGTTCAAAATGGCATAGTGTTGTGTGTGGCAGGTATAAAGCCTCCCTCAAGACCCTCCAAGAGGGCAGGTAATAGCAGCCATTCATGTTTTACTCGGGTTGGCAGTGACAGAACGTAATTGCCCTGGGTTTACTGTGGTTTCTGTGAAATGTGTTCCTGCACAATGGTGGAATCAAAATGGTCCTGTGTGCAAATAAAGTATGCTGTCATAAAAACCTTGCTCCACAGGTAAAGAATTCAGATGAGTGCAATTCAGTTTTCACCTTCCGATCCCTGTAAATCGCTATTGAGTCATCTTAGCGGTACACGGCTAGAAAATTCACATTGTGTTTTCTCTGGGTAGAAAAAGCTTTGCATTTTTAGGATTCTGTCAAGCACAAGTAGCAAAATTTGTTTGGCAATCATCTCCTTTAGGAAAACATTCATGTCTGTTATAAAGAACTAAAGAAAGAATTTAAGAGTACCATTTCTGAAAAAAAAAGTTTGTGACAACTTTCTTTTTCTTTCCTTTGCTAGAGCTTTGTTACAGTGCTTCAATTTTGTTATTTCATGCTATGTCCTAACCCATGAATGAGCACTGGCCAGGTTTCAAGCTTGTGATTTTCAAGTGATCAGCAGCCTCTCAATTAGTACCCGAGTGCTCTGGCAGCGTGGCTGTCATAGGTGGGAAGGAGCAGCTTCGTGGGCACCCTGGGCTTGCAGGAGCGCTGGGAGCAGAAGGGGCGGTGGGGGTGTGCCAAGCTCTGCTCTGGGTGCTTGGTGCTGTTTGTGATAAACTGCCTCTGGCGTTTAAGCTCCTGGATATGCAGCTGCGTGCTCCTGCTGCCCATGAAGCAGCTTGGTTCTTAGGGTAGGGTTTGCTGCATGAAGTCAGCCTTCAGTAAGCGATTCTTTCTTTCCATTTCCTTGTCTTAGTGTTGGGGTAAAGATTATAGTGGTTTAGGTACTTGATAGGTTCAGACATCTGTCTTTGAAAATGAAGGCTACTTATCCTCTCCTGAAATAAATGAATTAAAATCCCTAGCTACAAAACAGTGTCATTGAATGTACAGATAAAAACTAATTCAGACTTGCTATTACATTTCATTTCTGATTCTGTCCTTGATTATATTTAATGATGCCTTCACTGCATAGCTCCTTCATAATTTTAAGTATGGAATCAAATTTTGCGGACTTAAAAAAAAAAATTAGTAGGGTCTCTGTTTTTCCCCTGCCCTACATCATGTCTCTTTTGGTAGCCTAAAAGGATGATTACTGAGTGTAGATGCTTTGTGTTGGGCTGTTAGTCCTTTTCTGTCACCCTGTAGGGGTACAGCTGCATCACGGAGCCCACCCCAAGGTGCCTGCAACACTGGTGTGTTATGAACTGGAAGATATTTCAGGGGCTGTGATATTGCTAACTTGATAATCAGGCTAAAGGGCATGAAAACTACTGGGTTGTTCTCAAAGGACCACAACATGATGTTTTAAATGAAGAGAAGTATTGATTTTTATTTTTATTTTTTTTTGCTTTTGGGTCTGTTTACACACTGCTGTTACAAGCATACTAGGATTTTATACTTGGTGAATCATTGATAATGTGGGTAGTTGTATTTGATACTGTTATGGTAAATCCACTTTGGTATCAAATGGTAGAAAGAAGCAGGAGGCTCCATTAGCAGAAGCTTTGTTGTCTGCACAGCTGAGTTTTCTGTGAGAACTTGTGCTCACACTCACGGGATCGCATTGTTTCCTACCTCTGACTTACGCTGCTTTGTGAGCAGCATCGTGCAGTGGAAATGTGTGCAGGGTAATGCACAGAGAAACTACAGACGACTTACTCCTGGTGTCTGGGGGCGTGTTATCCTAAAAGGTGATCAGACCCAACGCTTAATCATCAGAGAAAGTAAAAAGTCAGTTCTTGTTTATTACAAATGGTAAGAGCATACAATTTCAGTATCTGCTAATTCCTTTTCTAAACAAAATTTCACCTATGATGGTGCTTTTTGTCTCTAATAGTACTGTCCTCTTGAGCGCTGTCTTCCTCTCTTATGAGCATGGGTTCTAGGCAAAGCATAAGAAGTACCTAAGAATATCTGTTGTAAAGCGTTGTTGTTTTCTTTTAACTTCAACACTAGTAAACAATAATATCTTTAACCTTCTGGCTTATAGCTCATCACTCATTGCTGTGGCTTGTGACTGCAGATTAAAATTTCTCACATTCATCTTGTCTGGTAAAGCAGCTTATTGGGATGAGTAAATGGCATACTAATTAGAAGAGTAGCCTGAGTGAGAATAATCTGCTTGAACGAGCTTTGATGGCTAAAAAATTACCTGTAGGTGGTTTCTCAAGATTATCAAAGAGATCTTCAAATTAGAATGTCTGTCTTTGATCGTAGATGCATGGAAGAAGGGAAAATGACTGCACCAAGTGGAAGGCGGTGGGAGGAGATGGTTGCTGTGGAATGGGAAACTGAAGGAGATTTTACAAAGATTCAAGCACTTTCCAGGCACTTACTCGTCCAAGTAGTGAATGAGACACCAGTATGTGGCTTATTTTTATTTATATTTTCCACCATAAACTAGTAATGTATGTGTCTTCAGAAGTTAAATTGTTTAGGTTAGCTGTAGAGAAAAATCCCTTTTATATTATTCCTTTGTCATCTTATCCTGAGTTTTCTCTCTTGTAGTATGACAACATTCAAACAGTGCTGATCTCTTGTAAGACTTCTCTCTGGCTTCCTTAGCTTTGTAATTACCCCTGTCTTGCGTATGCATTGCTGCAGATTTGTGTGAATCGTTGCAAGACGCGGGCTGGTGTAACACAGTCGCTTGGCCCAAGCACTTTATAGCCTCAGGTCCCGGTTGCCCAATATCAGACATAATCGTGGAGTCATAAAAAGTAGAAATGAACACAAAGAATATTTTCAGGGCTGTGAATATTTTCAGGCCTGGCATAAGAGTGACAAAACCAACCTCTTGAGCTCAGTGCCAACTTGTTTCAGCATGCATTCTATATGGAACTGTTTTCCTTTTACTGATTTAAATCTGCTGCATTGGTTTTGTTGCTCTTGTCTTTGAGATAGACTGAGTGTTCCCATTTAGTGTCTATCTGCTTTGTGATGGATCATTTATCATAATATCATTTTATTTGTCTCAATTCTGAACTAAACTATCCTAATCTTTTTTTTCACTTAATATGGAAAGCTTTTCATCCCTTAAAATATTTTTGTGGTTATTTTATGCTGCGTTTCTTTGAGGTGTCATAAATAGAACTGAACACAATATTCAGTAAATCATGTCATTGATTTTCTTACACTGAAAGCATGTAACCTGCTGGCTACCCTTTGGTTTTCTGTTGCACCATTTGCATGTCCTGCCATTAGTGATTTGTGAGAACTTGTTGAAAACTTCGAACAAAATTGTGCTGTTTCTCTTTTGCCCGTTATTTCATGGCACGGTAGGAAGAAGAGCAAAGGGCCACATAATTGTGTGTGTAGCTCAGCCACCAGGTTGTCAAGCTTCTCCACAGTTCCTGGCTTTACACAGTCCAGCCCTACTGTTCTGTTGCAATTAATCAGATTTTTAATATCTCGGGTTTCTTTATAATGGCTGATAGTGGTTTATTTGTAAACTTAATTATCTCAGTCCTTTATTGAGTAACTCGTAGGGATCTCAGGGAGGGAGTTGAGACTATGGCGAGTACTCACCTGGCTTCTCTGCAGTGTGTGTTATCTGCTGTGTTATGGCTGACCTTACACTGGCTGCAATCCACTCATTCTCTCAAGTTCTCTGCTCCTGAGACTACAGTGGTTTGTTTGTCTTTGGCTACTTCCTTCATATCCTTTCTCATACTATTCTGTATTTCGCTATCCACAAGTTACTTTGCTAAACTGAAGTTGATGTATTTTTGGCAATTGTGGTTTTTGCTGCATCAGGGGTTCAACGTAAAGATCTTTGGAGCCAGAGGTTGCGCAGTCCAAGGGAGAAAGTTTTAAGTAAATTGGAGCTGCAGAATTGATGGATTCAATAATGCAGAGATGATATGCACTGTTTTCATTCTCAAGCTGTGCTTGGCAGAGGGATAACCACAGCTGTTACTGGGGTTTGTAACTATAGACGCAATGTAATGTTTTCAGGTATTTTGTTGTTGTTTATTGTGAATATGTTCTGGAAAGGTTTAGTAAAGGTTTGGCAAAGTTTACACTTCTAGATGTTTTCATATGCTTAAACAAGGGGCAAAAAAGATCAAAGGGCAGGATTTCGAGTGAGCCTGGGTAAGGTAAATCAAAGATAATTAGACTGGTCAAGGTATAGCCATACCCGTGCATTTTTAATATGCTGTGAAGGGCTTAATTCTCATAATTTTTGCTTAAATGGAGTTGGGACAAACTTAAATGCACTGAAATGGAGGATTTTTTTTTAATCATCATTCTCAAGCTTGTTTCTGTCAGCTGGTGCTTACCCTTAATTGGCTGCTAGATCTTGGAATGCTGTGCACAGCCCTTTTTGGGAAGCAAGGGAAGCAAACTATAAGTCTTGTTTATCTTGGGTTTTCTTTTTTTTTTTTAAGAAAACTAATTTTCTATGCAAGTAAAAAGTATCCCTAAAGAATATGTTATGCAGCTTTGTCTGAGTGGTCATTACGATCTGATCATACACATATATATGTCTGGATGTTCATTATAAATTTAAGTTTAATGCTAAATGATGTTTTCCAAAAGTGACAAAAAATGTAATCGTTTTCTCTGGTTAAGAATCTCTTCTTATTAGTGAACCACAGAAGAGTTTGGACTCAAACACTTGCCTTGGCTGGTCTGCTGGGCCTCAGTGCCACATGTGAGAGCTTGTCCTTATACTGTGTGTTTGTGTTCTCACTGTGGTGATGCAGGCTCCCATCCGATTACCTGGGCAGATCCTGAGGATGTTTCTTGCCTTTTCCCTGCTCTGTGCCATTGTCTGGTTGTGTTAGGTAAATTGTAAAGAAATGCCTGTTTTCTTCTGAAGCATTACAGATTGTCTAGCCCTAGGCAGGCTTTTGTTCAATTCATTGGTATTTTCTATCATGTTTTATTCTCCAAGTTTTAGGTAGAAAAAATATATTTGAGGGTTTCCTTCACTCAGTTTTATGAAATATTTCTGGAGAGGAAATATAGTGTGAGGTTAAAAACAGAAATAGATGGAAGTTGTTTTCCTGATTGCTTCATGCTGTCTTGCAGCAAGATTGCAACCGTGTTTCTGTTCTGTACTTGGGGTAGAAGTGATTCTATTGCCCTCTCCATCCATCACACCCCTTGTATCTCAGCAGCACCGTGACAGGGTAAGCTGGCAACTTGTTAGTCTAGGTCATTGCCTCTTCAATACCTGCTGCAGACTCGCTGCACTTCCTGCAGAACTGTCATTTTATGGCCTTGAACAGTTACCAGGGCACTCAGTTCTGACTGGAAGAGAAAAAAACCTATGTGAAACAAGATAGATCTTTTCTAAGTGAAGTGGTTATGCCTAGCATTTATGGAAATTTCCATCTGTGCTATCTGCCACAGGCACAGTTCTGGCTTCTAACAACAGTGATCTGATATGTAGTGATTATTAGCCCACTTTGGGAGTAAAACTGTGGCAGTCCATAATGCTGTTTGCCATTGCTTAGTTTCACACTTTTTTCCTGGCAGAACCTGTGTGAAGTAAGTGCCATGGCTGAACTGGGCATAACGCTTAAGAGTCGGGGTTCATTTCTTGATCTTTCACCAAATTGTGAGTCACTGTTTCTCTCCACAAAAATCTATATTATAAATCACTCATTCACCTTTGTGAAGCGCTGTGAGGTCTGTGAGTGCGCTAGTCACATTTTTAAATAATTGATACTTCAGCTTTTATTTCCAAAGTCTGCTGTGATACTACATAGCATCTTTTTTTCTTTTTATTTTTTTCTTGGCTTACATTTCATTAGTAAGTGCTGCAAGACTATTCAGCACAGTGCTTGCAGGTACTGAATGTAAACAAGTGTGTTTCTCAACATGCCTTCAAACTTGAGACCATGACTTCTGGCTGTGAAGCTGTTCTCTCTGCATTATATTTCATGTCTCTAACAGATGTTGCAGTTAGCTTTTCTTGGGGTTTTGCTTTCCTTTGAAGTTGGACAAATGATGTAAAATTTAAGAAGACATTTTTTGTGGCATGAAGGACAAACACCCCCCACCAAATTAGCACGTCACATTTGTTTGTGGTCCCAGTTATCCGTGCTACATGGATCTGTGTCAGTAAGTCTTGACACTGTAGAAGAGAGAGCATTTCCATAGCCCATTGCCACCCAAGCAGGACCGTATGTGTGAAGCTGGAGCATTTCAGTTTTTTCAGGAAGTCACTTCAAATGTTTACAACTATATTAAACTTTGAGAAAACAGAAATCAGATACTGGCAAAGAACAACCATCACTTTATTCTTGTTACATTAAACTTACGCTGTTGTTTCTGATCATCAGTGACTGTCCAGATCCCTGTAAGTGGTTCAGACAAAACCACAAAGCCATGGTGGTTTTGTGGTGGTTGGGCATTCCGGTGTAAGAAACCCAGGCTGGATTCCCGTTGCTGAGTTTTTTCAGTCTGTGGCCATGCCTGTCACTGGTGAGAGGTTCCTGGGCTGTTGGGTAGCAATTTACTGGGCTGCTGTCTGATAAGAAGGCTGATCAATGCAATATATCCTGCAGCATAAAAATTGCAGGCCCATTTTCATGAATAGCAATGCTAAAGCTAGATGCCTTTTCCCTGGAGGAGGGCAAACAAAAGGAAATCTGTACAACTATCTAGTGATTTTTAGAGTGTTACAGTTACAAATGATGAAAAGCGCGCTTGTGCACATCACTTGGTAATACAGCAGGCATTTATTTAAGGCAAGTTTTTTTGCAGCATGCAGCACTGAAAACACATGTCTAATAGGTGCATTCATTTTAATATGCTCATTCATTGAGCAGGCCTGATTAATTAGTGTGTGTCACCATCTGGTACTTACTGAGACTATTCATTTTTAAAATGTTGAAATTGTAGGGAATGTTGCACACCAATTAAGTTCCTTTTAATTGGATTATGTTAGTATAAAGTATTACTGGAGAAGGCCTTCATTGTGATTCAGCCAGCATGCATCTAAGGGAGACCCGCCAGCCTGAAATTACTAAGAACAAAGGGAAAATGCTTGAAATGCATTTTTATTACAATCTTTGTGCACTCAACAAAGATGTCAACAAATAAAAGCCACAAAAATACTTCTGTGTTTCTATGCGAGGTTCGGTTTCCTGACGTAAGGACATCTCAGCTGACTGCTTCATCTCTGCACTGCATCTCTGAATCTGTCATCTCCCTCTGACCTGGAAAGTGAAATAGGCTTTTGCGTTTGTTTGTTTGATATCAACTTAACAGGGCCAGACTGAGCCCCTCCTGTGTGCAGTTGGGTATCTGCTGAAATGAGGAGCATTATACCCATTTACACCGAGTGATTTGGCCTTTAAAGCTGATAAACTGTCTGTGCTGACTCAACCGTTTAGCGAATGAAGTATCAGGATCTGCTGGCTGCGGCACCACATTAGGAGCAGAACTTGTCTGTCTGTACTTGTTCCTGTCACTGACTCACTTGGTGAATTTTAGTTACTTAGCATCACTGCACTGCAGTGTCTCCATGTATAAATTGTGAATAGTTATGTTTATCAACTTACATAAAAGACTTTGAGATACTGGGATGAAATGCATAATGTTGCTATTACGTCTTTACTGTGAATGCTTGCTTTAGAAGCCTGATCCTGTTTTGAATTTAACATCTGAGATTGTTATTGCCTCAACTGTGGGGACTGAGTATCTCCAAGTAAGTTCTGTCATCTCAACGACTCATTTCAGAAGAACCAGGAGCTCTGCGGAATACATAGTCCTGTTCCTTAGCAGTTAGGTGGGCTGTCATGGAAGCAGGCGGGTTCTGGAAGAAAACATACCTAATCGTTAGCAGCTGGAGAGATCAGATGTGTGACTGCCTGGATCTCTTGTTGACCTTCTTTGTTTTGAAGAGTAGGGTAAGAATCTAGAAATGAGCAATGTCAGGGTATTTTCCTTCTTGTATTTGTGTGCATTTTCATTACCTTCAGTGGACTCTGCTGCCCCCTACCAAGTGGCAGCTGCTGCTAACACCAATGGAAGCAATCGCCTGAGCACATGGCTGTTTTACGGGTTTTTAATACTAAAAGATTATTTCCTTTCTGTTATCACTCATAATAGGGAATCTGTAGTTAAAACAGTCAATGTATTTTCATTAAAGGGAGAGGAAACATCAGAAAAATGGCTTTTAGTTGTACAGCAATGAAGAAACTGCTTGAATTTTTGTTAGAATGCGAATACTTGTTTAGACATATAAAGGTCACTATGAATTTAATTTGAAATAGCATTAGGAGTGCTTCTGATTTTAAGGCTAAGGTAGCACGATGTTGGAATTCTTTTCTGGTGTGCGTGTGTTATTTTTAACATGAGTTTCCTCTTGCTTGAAGGTGCTTATTTCCTCTGCGTTGTCAGTGTCAAATCGTGCTGCTACAGGAACTGCTCATCCTGTGTGTGCTGAAGCCAATTGGAAACCCAGCTGTAGTTTACAAACCTGAAGTTGGTGGCTCTTGTCTGTTTTCAGCCTGCGTCAAAATAATGTTTGAGAGTGCGGTTGAGTTTAAACCATTTCCTTAGCTGCTGCAGTGCAGGAGATCTAAACTATCTATAAGTTCCTTATGTATTTTCTATGTACGAGTTACATGTCTGCGTTCACAGACACATCAACGTGGATTTTATTTTTAAGCCAAATTGCTGCAGGTGATACTTCTGGGATATGGGAGGTATGTTAGCATGGAGCTATGACCATGCTGTAGTTTTTACTCCAACTGGAGCTTTGTGTTGTGGTTCTGCTAAGTTTCCTGTAGTTTGCTGTCATATGTTGAGAGTGGCATTCATTTGGGTTAGAGGCAAACCGATCAGTATTGGTGCATTTGAGCAAATGAGATTGAGGACAGCCAGCGGTAAAACAAAAATGTAGTCATACAGAGGTGTGCAGTAGTGTGCTTTCTTATTTCTACCTCAACACTATTAGCAGAAAATGCTTAGCCTTGAAGACCATAAAGCTGTCTGGCTTGTGATAGGATTCTGGAGCAAGTGCAGTTTGTGCCATTTTGAGAAATAATATCACCCTGTTAAATCTGAAAAACTACACACACGTGCACTAACCCTTTTGTTTCAATTGTTTGTTCAGAGGTTTTATGTAATGGAGAAATATATTTTCCCAGAAAACCTATAGTTTAGATTCCCATTAGCGTAATTTTACTCCTTTCATTTGTTAAATACATGAAAATGAGGAGCTAACCAGAGTATAAAACTCTAATAGGTGTGTCCTTGCTCTCTTGCTCTGATTTTAGGAGAATTATTCCTTAATGCAATTTTTCTGCTTACAATGTATAGGCTTGCAGAGTGTTGAAGCAACAAATCTTGGCGGAGATAAAAAAATTAACAGCATTTTACTCTGTGTATATAAAACAAAGGCTGAAGGTTTGGGTAGACCTCTTTCTGGCAGGCTTTCTGTTTCTTAGGTCATACAGAGAAAGCTTTTGGCACTGGCTTTTTGGCACAAAGCTTTGTCTGGAAACATATTTGTCACTGTATGAAATATGAGAGCCCTGGTACCACGACTGTGTCTGACGATATAATAGAGTTAGACTTCAGCCCCATCTGGTGTTAGAACAGGATTGCTATATTAGACTTTTCCAGCGCAGGACAGCCCTTTGCCAAAACACAGAGCAGTACGTGAGGAGACTGAACAATTCAGCCCTGTGTCGCTTTTCCTGATGCTTCCTGTTGTTTGCTATGCTGACGAAAGGCAGTTGTGCCTGTGGTGAATTCCAGCATAGCCATCCTGCTGCCGAGTTACTAACCACGGGCTCTACAGGACTGCATCTTTAACTGGATGGGTTTATTAATACCCTTTCATTGTACCTGTGTGATCAGCAAGTATATTTTCACCTGAAGCCTGTAAGAACAGAAAATTGATTTTCAAGGCTTGTGTTTACAGAAGTAGCAGTGGATGTACAGATTCTTTCACCTCAGTAAAATGTCTCCAATAATTTCAGTTATGCAACAGTGATGAAGAGACCAGACTTGTGGATTTGGCTTAGAAGGCTTAAAATCCTCAGGCATTAATTGATGAAACTCTAAAATCCTGGTTACTCCAATGACTATAAAGCACAGCGGATTCGTGTTTAGTTTTTACTTAAGGCTGATTGTTTCAGGAAATAGAAAGGTTCACTTTGAAAGAGATTTTCATTTCTTTTTCAGTTGTTATTTCTGGGCAGTTAGACAGAAAAGCTACATGTGAAACAAATCAGGGACTAAAAATCCATAGCTTTGTTTTGAGAATATAAGAACGGTTTATTTCCATTATTGTAAGCTAAAGGAGGAGACACAGTGACTTTCTAGAAAGGTTTCCCCAGCATTTTTATCTGGCTTTTCCAGGATAGGAATCCAGCCTGTGCCTTCAGACAAAATACCTGTCCAGTAATAATTAGACTCTGATGAAAAAAGAGCTAAAATGGCAGTCTGGAATTGCTTGAAGATATTTTGTCACTTCAGCTGAGCTCATTCACATTCAAAGCTAAAACAAATTCTCTCTATTGCATTTAGGAGAGAAACCATGCTCTTACTTTCCTGTCTCATTTTTAAGTTATGTTGAAAGCAATGTGCACTAATCTTCTGGTTTATATCCTCTTCCTAGCATTTGTTTCATTGGGCAAAATTAAAGGTCAATAGTCTTGAACCAGTCAAGAGAATTATTCTAAATTCTCAGTTATTGCCACTTCTCTCTCTTTCTCTGCTTTCAGTAATACAGGGCTTAGCTGCCAAAGTTCTTTATGTATGAGAAGAATGATATTTGCATTTCAGTTACGTACGTCTGTAAATTTATGTAAAAAGTGCTAAGACATCAGCGAAAGGCTACTTGATTATTCCAAGCTCATTCATAGTGTAGAAAATGTAATGATTACCCTGCTTTTTCTCCATTCTTATCTTCATTCTCTTTTGTGTTTCAGAATGATTGCTGCTCAAAACAGAGTAACCACACAACATGAACAGCGTGGAAACACGTGGATGAAATTCTTACCATGCACTGAAAAGCACAGCATCAGGCGCAGAGCTCTGGGACAATGTCTGCTTGCAACACTTTCACTGAACACGTCTGGAAACCTGGTGAATGTAAGAACTGCTTCAAGCCCAAAAGCTTGCATCAGTTACCCCCCGTACCTGAAAAAAAAACCCTCTCGCAAGGAAATCTAAAAACCAATGCAAACCAAAGTAACAGCCATCGTGGGAGAAATACAGGGAATTTCCGACCACCCGTGGCTAAGAAACCCACCATAGCTGTGAAACCCACCATGATGGTAGTAGATGGACAGAGTGTATGTGGCGAAATCGGCACACTCGATCATTGTGAGAATAAATCAGTGCCTGCAAGTTGGAACCGAAACAAAGCCGTCTTGAACAAAAAACCACTGAACAATAATAATGAAGAAGAAGTTGAAGGTTATAGCCACGTTCATAGGCCTTATGGCAACAGTGATGGTGTAGGCAAGATACCAAGTAACAATAATAATGGACTGACAGAGGTTTTGAAGGAGATTGCAGGTTTAGATACCACACCTCAGCTGACTGGAAATGAAATGAACTCGAGAGAAACCTTCTTGGGAAGAATAAATAATTGTTATAAACGATCATTAGAAAGAAAGATCCCTCCGAGCTGCATGATGGGTGGAATGAAGGATTCACACAGTAAGCACGTTATTCTGAGTGGAAGCACTGAAGTAATAAGTAATGAAGGTGGACGTTTCTGTTATCCAGAGTTCTCTAGTGGGGATGAGAGTGAGGATGACACGTTTTTTGGCAGCATGCAAGAAGAGCATGAGAGCTGGGATGAAAGTGATGAAGAGTTGCTAGCAATGGAAATTCGTATGAGGGGCCAACCTCGCTTTGCTAATTTTAGAGCTAACACCCTCTCTCCTGTTCCATTCTGTGTCGACAAAAAATGGAATACCGTGCCCCTCAGAAACAAGTCTCTCCAGCGGATCTGTGCAGTAGATTATGATGACAGTTATGATGAAATTTTAAATGGTTATGGGGAGGAGACCGTGATTCTTTATGGGCAAGAGAGCATGCAGAGCATGGTATCTTCTGATTCTACATCTCCTGATTCTTCTTTGACAGAAGAGTCTCGTTCTGGAACAACCAGCAGTTCTTCACAGAAGCTCTGTAATGGAGGGTTGTCTCCTAGTACTCCTCAGGACCTCAAGTTGATTGAAGCAGAATATGAGAGTCTTTGTGATAATCAACAAGTGAAGGATGCGTCAAAAGCTCCTAAAAATGCTCCGAAAAGTCTAGAAACTCACAAGGCAGTCCTTGCACTTCGACTGGAAGAGAAGGATGGCAAAATTGCTGTGCAGACGGATAAGCAAGAGAATAAAAGTTCTTCAGATGTTGCTGGTCAAGCTGTAACTATAAACTTGGTGCCTGTGGAGGAGCAAGCTAAACCTTACAGGGTGGTGAATATGGAACAACCGGTTTGCAAGCCATATACCATAGTAGATGTATCAGCTGCCATGACCAATGAATGTAAGGAGAATCGGCCTGAAACCTCAGAAACCAAAAATGCATCATCTAACCCAAGCTCACCAGTAACACCAGGCACACCTATTACATCCTCTGCAGCATCACCTGTACGAGTAAATGCTAATCTGAAAAAATCCAGTGCAATCAGGTATCAAGAAGTGTGGACTTCTAGTACCAGTCCAAGGCAGAAGATACCTAAGGTGGAGCTAATCACTAACAGCTCAGGACCTTCTGTTCCTCCCAGGAAAACAAGCCACAAATCAGCTCCTACTTCACCTACAGCCACGAACGTTGCGTCAAAAACTATCCCAGTGAAGTCTCCCAATTTATCTGAGATAAAATTCAACAGTTACAACAATGCTGGCATGCCGCCTTTCCCTATCATCATTCACGATGAGCCCACTTATGCTAAGAGTTCCAAAAATGCTGTTAAAGTTCCTATTGTAATCAATCCAAATGCGTACGATAACCTGGCTATCTATAAAAGTTTTCTAGGGACCAGTGGAGAGCTGTCCATCAAAGACAAAACTACCAGTGTAATAAGTCACACCTATGAAGAAATAGAAACAGAAAGCAAAATGACTGAAGCCATAGGAAGTAAACCCACTGAATTTTCCCAAGCAAAGGGGGTGACTAATAGCTCTGAATGCAGGCTGGGTTCTGTGGCTCAGAAGGTCCAAGAGTTTAATAGCTGTCTCAGTAAAAGTCAGATATCGCCACAGAGAAGTCATAGTTCTGACCACAGCTCCCCATCAAGAGTTCAAAATATTACACAAGAGCCTGCAGCAAAAACAGACCTAACACCAGAGACTTCTGTTGGCAGCAGCAGCAGCGGTAGAGAGAATGCAAGCACGGTGCTTTCACAGATTGTGGCTTCTATCCAGCCTCCACAGTCTCCTCCAGAAACGCCTCAGTCTGGGCCCAAGTCTTGCAGCGTAGAAGAACTGTATTCCTTACCCCCTGATGCAGATGCTACTAAAAACACCCTGGTACGACCCAAATCTCTGTTTACGTCTCAGTCTGAAACAGAGTCATCCAAGACAGTGGAAAACACTGCCATCAAAATGCAGAAAGATTCACTTTCACAGCCACTTGCCACTCACTCTCCAAAGCCAGTGAGAGCCACCTCAAATACCACGAGTCCCAAAACAGAGCAAGCACCGCCATTTCCTCCTCCACGGTCCACTTCCTCACCCTATCATGCAAGTAACTTGTTGCAAAGGCATTTCAGCAACTGGACCAAACCAAACAGCCCCACCAGGTCAACAGAGGCCGAGTCAATCCTTCATTCAGAAGGTCGCCGAGCTGCCGATGCAAAACCCAAACGCTGGATATCATTTAAGAGCTTCTTCCGCCGCAGGAAAACTGATGATGAGGAAGACAAAGAGAAAGACAGGGAGAAAGGAAAACTGGTGGGTCTTGATGGAACTGTTATACACATGCTGCCTCCTCCTCCGGTTCAACGTCATCACTGGTTCAGTGAGGCAAAGTCAGACTCCAGTGAGAAGCCATCCATCGTTTTCATGTATAGATGTGAACCAGCACAAAATGAACCAAAGGCTGACCATCAAAACAAGAGTGGAGCGGAGTCTGCTATCGCTGAAGCACTCGCAAAAGACAAAGGAGAAACACGGGAGAAGTCTCCAGAGAGCTCTGAAGAGAAAACACCAAGCCATTCTTCACCACCTCAGATTCCCAAGAAAATCCCCAGGTAACCTGCTTATCTTTTTTAGTCACTTAGTCAGTTTTGAACTATCCCGTATATACTGCTGAAAAAGGAGGAAATTAAGGAGTTTTATTACATTAAATGTATTTCTTCCAAAATATATTTGTTTTTGGTAAATGAAAGCATATTGAATATCAGAAAGGATAAAAAAATATAAGGAACAGTACCAGATATTTGGATTCTGCATTGCAGATTCACTAATTTGTCACCATAGCCATGTCACTTTGAATCAGATACGTTTTCCCGAATTTCTAGTTTAGGACAGTGTTCTTAAGTTATAGGAAACTAACGAATTCTTCTGCAGAAATAGAAGACAACTATTGAAAAGTATAATAGGACTTAAAATATCTGTGACTCATAGAAGGTGGTGTGCTAACCTTTATCTCACCTACCCGAGAATACAAGAGATGCTAATTAACTTGATGCTACACTGCGATATCACTGCAGCACTCCCAAAATAAACCATGTAAAAAAGTCATAATATATTTAAATTATCTATAAAATAATCCATCTCCATTTTGTACGATCTTTAGCGATGAATATACTTTGTCCCCTAACTGCATTGGATTTGGTAGAGCTGGTCGCTCCATTTCTGCCTGACAAGTCTGTTCAGTGATTACCTTTTAAATTTTTTTTCTAAGTCACAATTTACTAAAATGATTTGTTGTTCTAATTTCTGTGTATTTGGCCAGTAGATCTTTATTTTACTCCCATGAGTTCATGGTAGCTGAATGTTCTAGGTCTGTCTGTTGGCTTGAAGGTCTGTTTGTTCCCTTATCAGGGGTACATAGGGGTATTTTGGCTGTCTCTGGGCACAAAGAACTGTACTTCTTTCCAGATGCGCATTGTTTTCAACATACCACTGAGTTCCTAGAGCTCATGACAGTGCATAACCTAAGCGGGCTGGAGACATTTGTTGCAGGCAGCCACGTGGGCATAGTGTGCATCTCACCGAGTACAGACCACAGTTGTTGATGTATTAGAATGTGTCTTCCGATGTTATTACACAAACCAATTCCAAAACATTTTCAAACTTGCATTATTTAATTCATTGTAACAATAACCCAGTGGAAGGAAATCAAAAATTTTGTAAAGCTTGAGCTATGTGTGAGCCTAAGAAAACGTATCATGGCAGTGTTCTTTGTTTTTCTTTCTTCATTGTCTGTATAAGAAAGTTGCAGTGATTTTGAGTTAAACTGCTTTTAAAGTTGGCTTAAACTAATAGAAATCTCTTTGTGAGCATAGTTTGAGTTTACCAAACTGCCGCTTGCCTTAAAGGAAAATAACTTAAACTAACCAAGAGTGACCATTTGCACCAAGTGTAATTAAATCACTCTTATATCACATCTTGGGAACACTGATGCAGCATTCTTGTGAAGATCAGGACTGCGTACCAGACTGTTTGCCTTTTGTCAGACGTGGGCAGCTCTGGGTTTTGTAATGTCAGGTGTTGACAGGTTTTATCATACTATGATGAAAAGCTGGTTTCTGCAATTTAAATCTGAAGTAATTACCACAAATACAAGACAGGATGGTGTCCAAAGCCTTGGTGTGCTGTCTGTTTCTGCAAACTTGGATGAACTGCAATTTCAGGTCAAGAATTAAAAATTTAAAAAAAAAAATGGGAAAAAAGGGAAAAAAATAACAAATAGGATTTAGAAAAACTCCTCGTACAAATTGTGGTGTCAGTTTCAGAACCATTAAGCACTTTCACAACCTGTTGAAGTCAGTAGGAGCTGTAAGCATTCAGCATTTCTGCAAGATGTACAGTACCACAATATTCCGGGGGGTGGGTGATTACAAAAGGGGTGTCCCTGTAGTTACAGTGCATATTGCAGTTTAAGGCTGAAGACAGTGGGGAGTGTACCAAGGGCTAGAATACCCTTAACAGGAGTCCAGTCTTTCTAGATTTACCTAAATGAAATGGGGTAACAGCTTTACAGAGCAAGTTAAAAAGAATGGGAGAAGTTTGTACTCTCAACCTCCCTCTGGGGGAACCCCCATTTTTTCTGTTAGCTCTACCAACACTTTTGTTAGCAGCATTACTGAGTACATTGCAATCAGGAGATTCACTTGCTCCCACCTCCTCAGTTTCCCGCTCTTCTGCTGGCAAGACAGTTCATGTGGTTGCCTGCGGTGAACCAGACTGGGGAAGTGATCCATGTGAAAAACAACTTTGTAGTTACTTTTCAGCCAGATCAATTCTGTGATCTGTCAGGGAGAGCAGTCCGGAAGGAACGGCCGCTGATCTCGGTGGTAAAGGGGCCATAACCAGCCTACAGCTGCGGTCGTAGTTGGCACTTGTTCTTGGGCTACCTGGAGATGGTGCTGTTATACCTGGTTATATTTTTGCATTATTACTGGAATATCTTCTGCCCTTACTATTGAAGGCAATTGGTCATTCTGTCCTATCCTATTCACTTATTCCAAAAAGCATGTTTACTCTTTGGTTTTATTGCAAGTCACAGTGCTATTGGCTAAAACCATATCTCACAGTTTTCTCTGTGAAAATTGGAATTTTCCAAACGTTAAAACTGGAATTTCTTTCTAACAAAATTGTTCTATGGTTCCTAGAAACTTCAGAGAAAATACACTGAGGCTCTGAGAAAAATGTTGTGGGAGCACTGGGCATCTGGATGTCTTTATCCTTCAGTTATCGCATTCAGTTACTTTGATGCAATTTGATGCCCTAAGTTATTTGGGTTTTTTACTTAATTCTTAATATTTTTAAAAAGACTGAGTGAAACCTTATAGTGCAAAAAAATAAGTTAGTTTAAGACATTTGGCTTTTGTTTTTAATACTCCAGGGCTGTCAACTTCCATTTTTGCACCAGCAGGAGACACAACAGACAGTGCTATACTTGTTTTGTGTTAACTCTTCAGGTGTGTTCAGGTGTGTTCAGGTTAGCATTCAGGCTGAAATAGATGCTTGGGAAACATTTAAAATCTTCAGTTAAGCTTGTAGAGGCATAGAGGAAAGCAGAAGACATGAAGATAGCAATCACTGAACGTGACACTTCTCTAACTCAGGATGCCAACAACTGTAAGCTCACTGAAAAACCAAACTGATGACCTGGAAAATAAGCTAAGCTTTAAAATGTCAGATTACTGGGGGGTCTTGAAAGCAAATTAAATAAAGATACAATATTCCCTTACTTTGCAATGTAACATAGCTGCTAAGGATAGATAACATAACCACAAAACAAGGCTGAATATATTTGAAGTTATGACTAGAAAGGGCAGGTTTTCCCTTTGAACAGCACTTGCAAAATAGTTCTTTGGAAAGCTGAAAACTCTGTTATACAAAAGGACTTGGTATTGTTTCATCCATGTGGTTGTTTCTTTGTTTGGTGCCAGGATGCACATACGATGGTTCAGAAGGAGCTAGCAAATGCTGATGTATTAAATTGACCAAAAATCAGGAGTCATGTGAGCATTATCATAAATTGGAATGAAAATCAGGTTTCTTGGAATGACTGTAGCACATGATGCGACAGTTGTTCCCAGGCAGAACTGAAAATTGACCCCTAAAGAAGGTAACGTGATATTTCTGGCCTGAGTCACCGTGATTGATGAGCGCGGTGTGGCACAGTGTGGAACACACAGGGGCTTTAAGAAAGATTCTTCAAAGGCTCTGTTATCTAGTGGATCAGACTGTTGCTGCTGGAGTTTAACAAGATAAAGGTTTCTCTTCTCCTTCATTGAGAGATCACTGCTTATACCCAGTAGCAGCTTTTTAGATTGAGATATGTCCTAAAAGAAAACTGCAGCACAGCCTTCTGATCCTTCCTTCCCTGTCTTCATAAACCACACCAGAGCTGTACTAAAACCTTTGGCACTGTTTTAGACGGCAGTGCCTTAGTAAATCAAGGTACAACTGATTTGTGCGCAGCCATTTCCATTTCAGTTACGTGTTAAACTGAATAGTTTACTTTCCCAGCTACAGGTCAGCCATAACTTTCCTTTATCGGATCTTTGGGGCAGACTTGGATGAACTACAGATAAAACTGTGTTTACTGAAATATTTCCTTCAACTAGTGAGGTCTGTGTATTCATTCCATTCTGGCTTAGGGAAGAAAGCATTTCTTCATAGGTAAAGTTGGGATTACCAATCTAATTTCTAAAATAACATTAACTTAGTCAAAAGAATTTGAAACTAAGCTAGTAATCGAGATGTTTGAGTTCTGTTGTTCCATAGCTATGGAAGATCACTATCCTGTTGTTTTATCTTGCTTCCAAAAGGAGCGAAATGCTTATTGTGTATGTGCATATATAAATTTTAAATATTTGTTTTTTCTTAAAAAGCATGTCTCTCTATTGCAGTTACTACATTAGCAATTTGGGTTCTTTTAAGGCTATGTGATCCTGCAGGACAGGAGCCATGAAATTACTCTGAGTGTTCTGTACATCTAGAGGAATATGAACTTTGTAACAGAATACAGAGATAAAACAACTGCAATCATTGTTCTTCAAAAATGTAGTCATATATTAAGTGCAGGATCACATCCAGAGACAGGAATAACCACCGCTGCCACATTCCACTTCCGCGTTGTCATTGATGCAATCCTGCATATTTCACACCTGTTCAGGATCTGCTTGAGAACAAAATCTTCTAAATCACAGTAGGCCTCTGTTTAAAACAATGTCCTTCCCAGATTAGAGGATGTCTTGTATAAGTCTTAAGGTAAGGCTCTCACCTGACTCCAGAACCCTTTTAAGCGTAGCTTGCATAAACTGTTGAGGAGAATTCAAGGATGTTACAGCTGAAAAGAAAATTCTTGCGTGAGACAAGTCTACTGAAATGGGAGGAATTCTCACCTGACAAGTTCAGGTGGAACTATCCACTCCCCTTCTCCCCACATCTATCTGGATTTGGTTTTTTTCTAGATATCAGCAAAGTTTATTTACCTTACTCAGCAGTGCTCAACAGTGCTTTTAAAAGCAGTAACTAATTATCTTACCCTGATTCATCAATGGAAAACTTCTGTGAGATGCTTCTCTAGAACACCTCTGTGCTAACAGAATTGGAAATGATGCATGTTCATTAAGCATGAAGTTTGGTAACGTGTTATGTGAAAATTTGTAAGCACCAAGGACTGATAAAGAATGAAGTCGAAGGGATTTTTACCATTTACTATTTTATAAATGTAGATTAAGAAACGGTAAATCATGTAGTATTGTTCTTAACTTCTCTAAGTCTGTAAAATGGAAAGACTGAGAACTTAAAACTGGTAAAGAAAATGTCTTTTTACAATGTGCAGTTAGTCTGTGGAACTCATTGCCATCAAGTTTCACTGACACTAAACAGCTTAGCAGGATGTCTTTAATGGATTATCAGATGGATTCCTTTATCTCCATGCAAACATCGCTTTATACAAGATATTTTATTAAAGGGTATAAATTCTCATGCTTCAGGACTAAGCCAACTTCTAAATGATACAAATTAGGAATAAACTTTATGGCTTGGTTAATTCAGATTGTCATTTGAGAAGTTTCTTTCACTTTCCTGTCAAGTGACTGTTTCTGGCTGATGGTGGTGGTGAGGAACTGAACCACATGAGCCACTGGAATGGCTTTTCTGTACCCATAATGTACTCTGATAAAAACCCGGGCTCTGATCACCTTTGCTCAGTGTTTTGCAGAAATCAAGTGGTCTGTGCTCTGAGTGGAGGTTCTGGTGTAAGGTGGCCTTTGACTGCCCTCAAGCCATTAACCTCACTGCATTTCTCCTCAAGTGTTATTCAGTCAATCTATATCAGCTTTTTTAGCTTGAAAGTGTAGGGCCTGAGGGATATACTAAATATGTCCATAAGTTCCACAGACATTTTCTGTGTAAAACCAAGTCGTCTTCCATGTCGGGCTCTCTCATCTCAAACTATGACTGGCATTGATTATTGCTTTGCTGATGTCCACTCAGGGAGGAGATCAGAGCCTCAGCTTTTCTCTGTGTTTCTGTCACTAATTTCTGCCACTTGGATTTATGTGCTGTCTTATATAGAACTCTATTTCCTCAGCTTGACCTCTAGATCCTGACCCTAATTCACTTCTTATAAATATTCCACTTTATCTCCCGCATATTCAGTGCTATTTATTAATCACTCTAATTGAGAAGGCGTGTTCTGAATAGAGGAAAATACAGTCACCAGGTTCCACTGCCCGTACAGAAGTTAGCACACTGCGCAGCCTGCTTTCTGGATTCTTACTATTCCTGAAAGACGAGGCAGGTTACACCACATCATCTTTTGACTACCCTCCAAAAACTGAAGGAGAGGAGCCTGAGGGAAGGAGTTAGGGGCGTTTGTCCCTGCAGGGGAAAAAACAAAACAAAATTAAAAGAACCTTTTAAAACAATTTTGAGCTTGTGCACATGTGAATGACAAATATGGGAATTCAGTGGGATGTTATCTGAATGACAGTCATCTTTATGGCAAATTTTTTTGTTGCACCTAATCTCAGCTTCTTAGGAAAACAAATGTGTTCTCTGTGCAAAGGGCTGCTTCCTCCATTAACTGCATAGTTGTTTAGTTTCAGCCACATGTGCCCGAGGAGCAGAGTTCTCCAAGGTAATTCATTTTCTATGAAGCTTGCCTTTGAAATAAAGGGAAAACAAAAAGGCTTGGACAGAGGAGGCTGCGCCCACTATGGTAAAAGCTAAATATGAGCTCTTATGCAAGGCATCAAAGAATCCGTCCTGGCAAAATATCTATAAATATCCCAAATAAGGAGATAGCTGCAAGTACCACTTGCTATCACCAAGCAGATACAAAGTTATCAGACCTTAATGGCTCCAGTCTGGGAGAACTGCTTGTTTATCAGCTGCTCTACTTTTCTCGAAAACCAGTAGTTTTAACTCTTTAGACTATTTCATGAAGCAAAGCAACTGGGAATTTGGTTCTTCTAAGTAGCTCACCGAGTGAGGATGTTTTCCTTTTTTGTTCCTTCTGTGTTCTGTGGGCGCTGATTACGGGTTGGCATTTTGCTCGTTGAGTCACTGCACAGCGTATGTATGCTTGATCTCTGTCTTTAACGTTTAGCTACAGGGAAGCGTTTCCCCACAGATTTCATGGCCTGACATCTAATTGCTGTGATTTAAAATGTATTGGATTCAGACAGTAAAACTGGTTGGAATACAGATTTGAGATAGTGACTTACTTTTAAGAGTAGATTAGTCTAAGTTCTTAACTCCTCTGGAAATTTGAACCTGTTTTTCCCTAACTAATTAACATGACTAAGACCATAGTTGTCATACCAAAACAGTGGGAGTAGACTGAACTATTTTTCCTCCACCAAGGCAGTGGAAGAGTTAAGGCAGGGCTGTAACTAACCGGTTTCCTGGGGCGCTTTGGCAAGTCCCTGGGACCAACCCCCTAAGGTAAACATGAAGGTGCAGTAGGTTTATCACTGTGCAGAGTTCAGCCTTGTTGCTCACAGCTTGCACAACTTGTAGCACATCAGAACACTGTGGAATCAATGGCTCGCCAGAGTTTCAAGACATGATTAAAAGACTCAAGAAGGCCCTGAAAGAATTTCCTTTAATGGGGAATTGTGTGAGTGAGTACAGTGGGTGAGTTGGTATTTTTTCTTTCTTCCTTTCTAGCTATTGGTTTACTTTGGCAAAATGCTTCTGAGCTTAGGTTTAGTGGATGTGCTTGCATGTGTTTAGTTTGGAGAATGAGTCTGTTCTGTACCTCACCAATCAATACTAAAATATTACTCTGAGATATGATAATTCCTGGTTTGCTGCAATGTCAGAGCTGTAAAGCTACTAGAATGTACTTAATAAAGAAAACATTCTTATTGAGGAATGCAGGTATGTGATTTACAGCAACTACAGGTCTTTAATTTCTCATCATCTTGAGAGCCTTGTTACTGCTTCAATTTTATGTATGCTTTTCTCTGAAATTATATTAGGTTAACGCTTTAACGTGAATATATTTATGGCACATGCAGTGTTCTCCACACCATTCCTGTGCATGGTACTAAAAATGAACAAAAAATTTTATGCTGATTAAAGACTATATCTTTCTGAACTTATGCAAATTTTTTCTCTTTTACTAACAAGTTCTAATGAGTTTGTTTTTATCAGCCTGCAGTTAAAATTCATGAGTCTGAGAGTTAAACAGCATGTGCGTGATGCACTGTATGTGGGGTTTTGTGTTATGCGAAGTACTGGCATGTTTTAATCTTTGTAGTCTGGGATTGCTAGAAGATTGTGTAT
The DNA here is from genome assembly GCF_000695765.1 of Mesitornis unicolor. Taxonomy (NCBI): domain Eukaryota; kingdom Metazoa; phylum Chordata; class Aves; order Mesitornithiformes; family Mesitornithidae; genus Mesitornis; species Mesitornis unicolor. The sequence goes on along the minus strand of NW_010180290.1, from coordinate 12,348 downwards.
CATGGTTTTCAGTATTTTGGCTTTGGCATAGAGACATATGCCTATAATTTATGTTAACTCTTTGAGGATATCTTTCCACTATAAGGAATTATTATAGAAACTCAGCTGCTCTGCCTATTTTAAAAAAGCATTTTTTTCTGTTCATCAGAAGTTATATGAAGTTTTAAATGTTTACCACAAAAAAATAAGTATTTGTACATAAATATGTGGTGGTCATCTTTTGAAGGAAATGCTATCCCTTGTAGAAGTCACAAGTACTTTAAATTCTTGCTCTTTTATTTGATCAGGCTGTAACAGTGAGAAGCAGTGAATAGGACATATGCTCTTGAGATGTGGCCTATAATGACTTCTTGTTTCTGTGAGTGAGAGAGTGTAAAGGCACAGGAATATTTTTACTCTGACATGTTTTATGTGGCAGATTATTGAGAATTGATTCTATGTTTTCAGTAGGATTTTTTTAATAAACCTGAACAATTTTTTACATATATATATAAAAATATATATATAAATTGTATATGCGTATATGTCTGTGTATATATATACACACACATATATATGTATATATATAAAATGCATTATTTTTAAATCATACTGCAATAAATATATCCATGGAAACAAACTGAATCCATGGTTTTCACAGTTTTGTGCTATAAGTCATCACAGTTTAAGACTTCATAGCTAAGAGCAAGCATGGAGCAGTGTCTTCCTGGCCTTTTGCAACTGGCCCAATGCAGATGGCTTTTAATCCTGGAGAATTTTATATGGGAAATAGACTACTGGCTTAGATGAGCTACTGGTTTGCTTCCCAAAGGGTCAGTTCCCAAAATTCTACCAGTATATGAAAATGTATCATGAAAGTTTTATACATTTATTAAAATTTAACAGCCCTGTTGCTAAACCTTGGTATCTTTGATTAAAGCAAAATTGGTCTGATTGGTAAAAAGTATCTTGAACTCTGTTACTGTCTTCTGAGTCCTACATGTATTATGCAGAATCATACCTGCATATATATGGAGACGTATGTTGATTGTAGTCAGCTGGAGAACATTTTATTATGCCTTTTGTATAAAAGGCAGGAACTCTTACATGATACTATTTCAGTCAAAAGTTGTTTCTTACCAGGGAAAACAAATACTGTAGAAAGTTGATTTTTTAAAAAAGGAGGGTGAAAGGAGCTTAGTCTTTTTACCATTTAATTCCTTGTCCTGAAGAGGTTTAATGCCTGGTCTGGTATTTTGCCAGCAGGATCTAGTACCCAGCTTTGGTCTCCAGGTGATTTTGTTTTATTTCTTTCAGTCAAGTGCCCGATGATACGACACTGGAGGACTTGTCTCCTCGTGTTCCTAGAGCCGTGTTTGTGAAGCAGGACAATGGCGGCAGTGCCTCGGTCATACCGGTCTCATCTGTCCGTGTGCCCCAAGGGGAGGAAGAAAAGGAAGAAGCTTCAAATTCTTCAGACTTAAATCCTTGCAGCGCTACATACAGCAATTTAGGTAAGTGCATTCTCATAGGAAATTTAAATTAGATCAGATTTTGGATACTTCTCCAGGCTGTCAAGAACCTTGTCTTCTGAACAGCTGAAGACACTTTCATATGGTTAGTTTTTAAAGAGAAATTTTTAATTTTTAGTTTATAAAACATAAAATTATGTTGTCTCAGTGAGATACACAACCAAGAAAATGAAGATTCAACAAAGTCAGAAGTTTTCTTTCCTATAAAATCTATTAAAATTGACATTAATGATAAAGATCTCAAATACTTTTTAAATATATACTGATTTATCTGTTTGGAGGCATTTTAAGCGGAGGTTTACAATACAGAACAAATTACCTGATTTTTTTAGAAACAGAAAGCAGATTTCGATATTTTTTCCAAACTTCAACAAAAGACAGGACTTCTTGTTTTAGAGCGTCACTAACTGCTACAATATCTGCAGTCATCTTTTGTTGCCTAAAATCTTTCTTATCCTAGGCTGAAAGTCTACTTTTGCTCCTCCAGAAATGTTTGATATGAGTGTCCTGAAGGTTCTGCACCATCTATTCAGCTGTCACTGAATTCCTGACTCGTAATAAAAATATATATGTGTGCAGGGATTCTCTGGAAGATAAGTGAGCAAGACAAATAAGCATCTCCCAATATATGATACCAATATTATCAGCCTAATTTTCTAACGCATTTTGAAGTGCTGTGGATTTAGGAAGATATGCAGACAAATTTTCTAATAGAACAAAAAATATCATTTTGTGTGCTCAAGAATCCCTGAATACGTGTTTTTCAGTCAGGCTCCTATCCTGTAAGTGTACCAACTTACTAAGCATTTGGACAAGAGTGAACTGCACTGAGATGGCTCACAAGTTACGGGGGATTGGCACGTCCACGCAGGTCTGAGGGATCAAGGACTAAACTTTAAACCCTCAGGTGCATACATTCCTTAGATGTTTAGTGATATAGCTGCATATTTTGCTTAAATGTGAATTAGCGGTGAACTTAATGTATTCTGCTAATGAAACATTAATTAGGTATTGTCTGTAAAGCATGAAGAGAAAAAAATATCCTGCCCAAGAGTGATACTAACATCTACCAAGAAACTGTAACTTCAAAGAGGAAAACTAAGATTCATGTTTTTATGGTGGAATTATTCAAAGACCTAATGAATTACTTTCAGTTCATTGAGAGATATATCTGTAGCTATATATTGTCCATATTTAGGTCATAGCTACATTACAGGTAGAATTCAGGCAGTAGATCTAGCTACGTCAAAACTATTTACAGCCCATGCTCCTAAGCAGACCAACATATACCTTAGCTTGATCCTTTTATGATTTAATGTATGAAATATCACTTATTCCTCATGGTGAGATTGCTATTTTTTGGCTGGAGTGCTCATACAGTCAAGGGAGTACTTGCATTTCATAGCTGAAGTAATGATACTATGAATCTTCTGTTTAAATCTTTACTCAATTTAGCTCAATTTTTTAATGCCAGATGTTACACCTGATGGCAACTGCTTCATTGCACAGAGTTAGATGTGCTTCTGTACTTCCCACAACAACTCACAAGCTGGAAGTAGTCAACTCATGGGAAATGTAATAAAATAACATGAAACACTGGAACGGGTTGCCCAGAGAAGTTGTGAAGTCTCCATCTGTGGAGAAACACAAAACTCAACTGGACAGCCTGCTCCAGCGTGACCCTGTCTGAGCAGGAAAGATTGGATGGGACCATCTCAGGAGGTCCCCTCCAACCTCAGTGCTTCTGTGATTCTGTGATCACTTCCATGTTTTTGTCAGTGTTGTTCCTGTGTGTGAATGTTCCTTTGTAAAACCACGTGCAACTGAACGCCTTAGCATTTTATGCAAAATCTTTTCCTCATCCTTGGGTCCCTTTCAGATTTGCTGTTATCAAAGAAATTTGATGCATGAAAGAGTTAAATTAACTTTTAGGCTTGACTTGGTCTGTCTTGGCAAGCTTGCTGCTGCTTCTTAATCACAATGCTACCCTAAATGGCACTGAGTTCTCTGGCTGCCATTCAAACCTTTTCCTGGTTTATTCAAGCAACCTCACTTTGTTATTCAGGCAGCTCTCAAAAGATTACTAGGTAGGGATGTAGAATAACTCCTGCTTGTTTTCACATCTTGCAACACCTGGGCAGAAAAATCATAGGTTTTATAGAATTAACAAATACTGATGTGTGTAACTGACAGAAAGGATAATTCAAGAACATCTGATATAATTGAGTTATGTCACATTTGCATCTACAGTTATCTTTTTATAACTACATGCTACAGTTTGTGATTCATAAAATATAGCATGTGAATATTGCCATTTGCAGCATAACACACAGTGTTCCCTTTTTAAATACTAATTCAATACATACTCTATGCTTTTATTGAAAAGCAGGTATTATTATATCCTTTGCTAAACGTTTAATCTTCAGTTGTGACATGACACATGAAATTTTACGGCAATAATGGCAAGCTTTGGTAAATTTTCATCTGCAGTCAGGTAGTGGTTTATATCAGGTACTGCCCTCACAAGTGTTTGGCTTTGGCCTTCCCCTGCTCCCACAGGAGGTGTCCCATCATCACACCTCTAAGTCTGCCAGCGATTATTTGTCAAGAACCAAATTGCAGATGCAAAATTTGAGAATAGCTCATGTACAAAGTATAGCCTGTGTTTGTTATTTCATCTGGCATGTAAAATCATGTATCTAGGGATAAAAAGGAATGCAGGCAAGTCTTACAAGATAAAGGGATTCTTCTCTGGGAATCAGATCCAACATAAAAGACTTGGGGCTTTTCAGAGACCTGAGGTCCCACCACGATGACAGGATAAAAGAGCCCAATGTGTTCCTGGGCATACAAACAGGAGGGAACCTCAGTCTGAGTAGAGAGGTTATGTGTATCTGTTTTACCCTGCAGCTGCCATGGCTGTAGTCGAGCCCTGGTGACCGCAGTTTTGAGAAGAATGTTTAAAAAAAACCATTGTACAGGCTCTAAGGAAAAAGCTTTGAAAATGCCAAGTATTGTGATGGGCACATTATAGTGACTATTTCAAGAAGTTGAGTTTGTTCTGATTATCAAAGAAATGGAGCCTGGCTTGATCATGGTGTGGATGCTCTTGTGGTGAGTAGAGCTGTGATGAGAGATACCTTTGGTATCGGCAGTCAACAGTTTTAACAAATTCCAGTGGCTGTCACTTGAATCTAGATGCAGAAACAGATGTTCACACGTGGAAGGAGGAGCCTGGATGACTTTTATTTAAAGTGTGCCCTTGTTCTAACAGAAGTTAATCCAGGTATCATTTAAAAAATAATGGGTTATCTTATTATCAGCCATTTTTCTCCTTACAGCTGAAGAAAAAGTAAAATAAAGGAGGCTGTGTTTCTAGGTTTTAGGATTGCTGACACTGGAAAAAGAAAAATAACAAATCACAGCATCTGCCATGGAGTATCACCTCAGTCAGTACGGTAGACGGGGCGGTGTGCTTTAGCTTGTCTGTAAACAAGGTAATGAAATCGTTGTTGACTAAAACTGACAGTTGAGTGACAGAGAGTGATTGTAGTATCAGTGTGATGCATTTTGTACAGTATATAATTAGTGCAGGTAATACCTTTAACATGGTGTAATGGAAGGCCAATAGCAAGACCTGTCAAGCGGACAAGTTGTTGCATCTGAAGTTATTTACCTGGTACTTGTACCCATCTCACTGACGTTCTGTGCTTAGTCTGTGCGAGAGGTGCATCACGAATGCTAGTTAACAAATACTAACTTTCCTGTCTGTTATATATATTATTATTCTAGTAAGATTTTTATCTATTAAAGTAATGTGTAAACAACTGAGTATAATACGGGATTAACGATCACGTTTGTGTAAATCTGTGTACTGAATAATTCTATAGAATAGTGTTGGACATGTCCTACGTTTGGAATTCGGCCTCTGAAGTGTGATGGTTGCTTCTGCAGTGCTTGGAAGACCCTTTTATGCTTTTGGTTTGGTTACTTTCACCTGTCAGGATAAGAATTTATTAAGGACTGATGTGTTTCGTACTGGTCTTAAAGATCAGTATAATTGATCTGCTCCTTATACAGATGAGTCTTTCAGGCTCTGCATTGTAGTAAAAATGCAGATTGCAAAGGATGATCAATATCCAGGAACAAGGGGAGAAAAATGTACTAGGACAAGGGTAGAGAGGGGGAGTTTGTAGAGTGGAGGTGGCTGACCTGTGGATTTTACTTGGTGAATTCTTTCATCAGCCTTCATAACTGGATTTTGTAACATGAAATGGGAATGCGCTGACATTACTGGGACATCTGGCTCCATTCCTGGCTGTGGGGAGAAACAGGCTAGCAAAAGCCAACGCTGTTGGACTGCTCCCAAGATTCAGCCCTATCTACAGGGCCTTTCCTGCAGACACATAAGAACCACTCAAAATTCCTCTTCCTCGCTGGTCTCCACCATAGAGGGTCCACAGGTTTTATTTTATTTCTCTTGAGGTTTTGATAGGTGTGGTGTTGGAAGGTTGGTTACCCATGTTGTACATGTGTGATTATTAATTTTTCCTGTTCTTGGCAATACAAAGTGTGAAATTTTTGTCAAACTGATGTGACAAGTTGGAGAATGTCCAGAGGTGAGAGTCATTTTGGCCATTTTAGCCCTCTGGGTCCTGCTCATTCATCTAAATCCCTGCACAATGGGATTAGGTATTAAGGAGTACTCTAATGGTCACTAAAACTCAGAACAGAGTTAGCAAAAATGGCCATAGTCTAGTTGCTACTGTGAATACTAGAGTATTGTTTTCAGCTCTGTTTTCTAATTCACATCTTCACCCACTTGGCTTGCCTAATTCACCATTAGCTGTTTTCCAATTAAAGAAGAATTTTCCTTCACAGTTGTGTAATTTCTTGATAAAGTACACTGCTGATCTGCTCTAAGCAAAACAAAAAAAAAGACACGTGGACTATCAAGAAATCTAAACAATAATTGTGGCTGTTATTACGCTAAGAAAAATATGCTTATGTAATATAAATTTGAATTAAACCTGAGCTCAGTGGGTCAGATTTGGTAGTTGCATTAGCTGGCATAAACATGTTGCAATGCAAACTCTGATGATAAAGCAGTTACTTGGAAAAATAAATTTTGAATAGGGGATAATTTAGAGTTTCGGACCTCTGCATGGTGTCTGGAGACTTTAATATTAATATTTAAATAGTGTAATGAGATTCTATAATGGAAGATGTTATTGATCTGTGCAATTACTTAAAGCTCTCTAGAAAGCTGTCTATAAAGAGTTTATTTTTTTCTGTCTTTTGAACAGTCTGGAAGCCACTTCAAAGATCTCTGTAAGTGGTAGCCTAGTATTGTGCCTCCTTCTCCTTTCCAGTTGCTTCCCAAGAGTGTGGCTCAGGCTGAGCCTTGTAATGTTGAAGAGTCTGTGCCATTGGTAATGAAATGATGGGTTTTAAACATGCAAGGGGAGAAGAAAATGATAAGCAATAAAAAGAACATTCCTATGTCTTTGACAGGGACAAAATTTAAGATAACCTTGTTCTTAATAAAGAATTAATTTAACATGTGGGACATGCAGGATCACATCATGCTTGGGGAAAGCTGAGCTGGAAAGACTGGCTCAATGGTCATGGAAAAAACGCACAGCATTAAGAAGTCAGCATAAAAACAGTCCAGATATGAAGCTTTTCAAACACATACTACAGATGGATAGATTTCAATATGGAATATTAGTTCCTGTGGGGAGAAACTATACTGTAACATGACATGTTTTACAGACTCATTTTCCTCAGCTGAGAATGCTTGAAAAAGTAACAACATCATGACTTGTACATGCAGTTCTCTGGATCCTGCCACCCCCACCAGACATCTGCAAAGACAGCTTCTGGTTATAAAAGACTTCAGCTATGTTTTGATGTCACAGTTCCAATAGCTATGCAAAAGCAACAAGTAAAAGTCACCGGTTGCCATTGCAAAGCTCTTTTCTATGTGAATGGCTTTTGGAGGACAGGGCCATTAAAGCAGGCAGAAAATAAGAGAATCAAGAAGAAATGCTGTTATAAATCTTACCTTTCATGGAGAGGAATTCTGCTGCTACTGCTTGATGTGCGTCTAGCTCTAACCTGCTCTAATTTGTTTTCTTGCTGTTTCCCTCTAGCATCTGTGCTGTCCTTGGATAAGCAAGTCACACAAGCAACACACATTAGGAAACTGCCTCCTGAAATAGTAGCCTTTCTCAAAACCCCGGCAGTCAGGCTATTTTAGTGTAGTGGGGAAGAGGGTAAAAATGAGAAAATAGGCAAGTGATCTTTAACACAGAATGTTGTGTACTTAGTACAAGTACATAGGTCACAGATTTTTGTAAGAGAAAGCAGTTGTGGAAGACGGCACATCTTTGGATGAGTGAGAAAATCTGATAGGAAGTAGCAATGAATTTGTCGCAGGACTAAGCCAAAGACTGTGGTATCTGGATGTGTGTGTCTGGCATGCAGACATCAATTCTGCTTCTGACTCTGAATCGTGCCACACTCTGTCTTGGAAAAGGTGCCTTTCTGACAGAGTTCCTGTACTGCTCGACTGGCACCAGTGTTAGATGCTGCAGTGCATCGAATGGTGGGAGGAAGAGCTGCTATTGCAGAGTACTCTCACAGCACTACCATGATCAGAGAGGAGCAGTAGAGGGTACCCTGGGAGTTATTTTTAAAGCAACCTTGATGATGATTTGAAAGAGATGCAAGGATTCTGCAATATTTCTAGCTTTTGAACATTTTTATTTTGTGGGAGCTGAAAAAGGGATGACCCAGGGGAGCAGTCCTGTGAAATCTTCCCTGATGTTCAGGCATGTACAGAGCTAATGAAATTTCCTGCTCAAAATTCAGTTCTTTAAACATTGGAGTATCCAGGCTTATCACAAAATCCATAAGGCTCTTCTGAGGGTTTCTTGAGCTTAAAAAACAGATAGAGATAGAACTTTCATTTGTGGTGTCATCTCCTTGAGATGATTGAAAGGGGAGAGCTTGTTAAAAATTCAAGAGCCAAGGCTATTCTGTTTGTGGGTACATTTAAAAAAACAGTCCTCTGATCTTCGAAAATTAAAGAGTCCTTTTCAGCATTTCTAAGCCAGTGTTCCAGGTTTTTGTGCATCCTAGCCAAGAGATTAGATTCTGTAGTACTCATAGAAACTGTAACAACGTATCTCGGAGTGTAAAGGAAGCTATCTTTTTTCCTTTCGTGGACTGCAAAGTCATTTATTATTAATTATGGACTGAAGTGATGTAATTCAATTCTGAGTCTGAGATCTCCCCAGTTTGGTTCAGCATTCCAGTTCAGTCCTCTTTTTACAAGGATTCAGCACATATTATAAATAGTCAAATAGTCATAGTGTCTTTCTACTTGCTGTTCCCTTATTGGCAAAGATGCACAGCTGCAAGTCTACAGAGCATCTGTTTCATGTCTGCTGTGCTGCAACTGTAAAAACTGGCTTCGTACCTTACCGTGATAGTCAATGAACCTCATAGGAGTTGTAGAAAACTTACAAAATCATTTCTCTGAAAATAGCAGTTGATTATTAAGAGTGGAAAAATCTCATTTTGATATGAGTAACAACTGTTTAATTGCCTCAGAGCAGCAAGTTGATAATTTGTATTGTCTCTTTACTGTTTTTTATTGTCATTTGTTTGTTCTTCATTTCCAAGGACTCTGGCAGTTATAAAATGTAATTGTTCTCTCTAAAAGCCTTCCGAAACACATGACAGGAAGTTTATCTTCTCTAGAAGCACATGAACGTTTGAAACCAGTCTGTCAGTGGAAATCCCGTGCTGTCATGTATGTAACCTGCTGGTTGGAATCTCTTGGCTGAGTCTAGGTCAGGTTATCTATGAACATAATACTGCCAGAAAAGGTACCCATGGCAAGTGAATTAAGGGAAATGTATTAGAGAAAGTTAGGGTTGGGGGGCTGGAGGGTGAGTTTTAAATTGTGGGGTAAAAAATATTTGGGTTTGCAATCTCAAAATATGGTCCCACTCTCATTGAAAGCAGTGGCAACACAGTTGTCAGCTGAAGTGAAAGTAGGCTTGACTGCCTTGTTTTCACCTGTGAATCTGCTAGGGCAATCCTGACTTTCCAGTGTGACTGCTGAAATATCTAGATTACATTATTTGTGTCTGAAGCTTTCTGCTTTACATTCTGAAATGCTGCTTTCAGCCTTTTTAGCACATTTCAAATCCAAGTGATCCCAAGTGCTTTACAGACCATTACAGGGATAATGGCACCTCTGGCACCTCACCTGCCAGAGAAAGGCACCTCTCAGAGAAACAGGACACAAAGCCACTTAACAGCATCCACTCACAGTTACCACATTTGAATAGGAAGTAAAGATTAATATTCTAGTCCACTGACTGCAGAAAGAATTACAGGAGGTGGGGTGTAATTACTGAAACTAGAATTCAGCCAGTGCCAGAACTGACTTTTGTTGTTTGCTTGCACTTTTTGCCATTAATCCTATGTGATGTAAAATGCTAGCACCACTAGCACTGTAACAGATTTAAATATATAGGCCAAGGTCAGATAAAGATTGGCTGTATGTGATGCTGATTTGGTAATTTTGTTTTTCAATTAGTTCATCTTTTCAGATATGTATTTAAATTTTCTTCAAATACTGGCAGGGTCCTAGTCAGCTTTTTTTTCCTTAAACTTCTTTGCAGCCTGCAAATGTGAGAAGCGGATGCAAAGTACTTTAATCTTTTGTTACTATTATTTTATTATGCAGGACAATCTAGAGCAGCTATGATACCTCCCAAGCAGCCGAGGCAGCCGAAGGGAGCTTTGGATGATGCCATTGCCTTTGGAGGACTAGTAGACCAGGAGACAATGAACAACTTGCAGCCAACACCGCCTCCACTGCCAAAGAAAACAATTTTGAGAGCTAACACAGAGCCGACTGCTAGAGATCTCCAGAAGCAGGCTCTGGAGAACAACCTGTGCATTGTGGCCAATCCCACCTATGACATTGACACCAACTGGGAAGCAAGCAGTGCCTGCTCTTCAATCAGCCTGGAGCTCAAGGTACTGGACAACGAGTCAGGGGATTCCTTGGACAGGCCTACAGAAAAACTAAGGGCAACCACCTCGGCAACTAACAGTGTTTCCAGCCTAACCACTATCAGTATTAAGGACCGCTGTTCCAACAGCATGGAGTCTCTAACAGGGAGACGCATCTCGCAGACTAAGCAGGGCAAAGGTGTCCAGAAGCCGCAAAGGCAAGCACTTTATCGAGGAATTGAAAACAGAGAAGAGGTGGTAGGTAAAATCCGAAGCCTTCATGCTGATTCACTGAAGAAGCTGGCACTTAAATGTGAAGACTTGTTCATGGCCGGACAAAAAGACCAGTTGCGATTTGGGGTGGACAGCTGGTCGGATTTCAGGCTAACCAGTGACAAGCCGTGCTGCGAGGCCGGCGATGCAGTTTACTACCCAGCTTCTTACGCGAAAGATCCTCTCAACAATTACGCAGTCAAGGTAAGAGGGGCTTAGAAAATGGTAACACTAGACACCAGTGACAAAACGTAACAATGGTAGCCATAATCTGCAACGTACCCAGTAGTGGTGGGTCCTACAAGTGTCCCTTATGGTGTGAACAGTAAGATTCCCAAGATATAGGCTCTTCCTTCTTTCAAGAACCGTGTGTGATATTAGTGTCTGCTGTTTAAGTTACCTGGTTTTATTGCAATTCCAAAATTATTGAAACAAATTCAACACAACTCAGTCTTTACCATGGTCATTGTTGAATGAAAGACTGAGGACGAAGCTGTACTGTTTTAACATGTCAGCAGTTTTTTGGAAACTCAAATAACAGAAGCCTTTGGTTCATCTACATGAACATACTAAGTCATCACTCTTAATTAGGAAAGATTTCCAAGTTTTTCGTGTTCAGAGCTGTGTAATTTTAAATGTAAATTCTAGGCTAGTATGTATCTTTATATTCCCGTACAAGGTCTTATATTTTCAGCAGTGTTCATTACCAGCCTTTCAAAAGCTCTATCTGGCTATCAGTGTTGCCTTAGAAGCTATATAAAAAACTGGAACCTGTCAGTGTTAGTTTGGTGGCCTCTTACTAAACAAACAATTGATTTGTGTCTAGTCTTTTCTTCAGCTAACACATAAAAGAAATAAGATTTACTAGATTTACTGCTAAAATATTAATGAGTAGTTGGCAGCTGTCTCACTAGATGTTGTTACTTTATGGACTTTTATACAGGTAATTCTTTCCGAGTGCTGTATCTCTAAAGTTCTCAATGCTTATCTAGTAGGATGACAGTGAGAAAGACAGCCGAGACTCACAGCTCTGTCAGGCTTCCTGTGTGACCTTGAGCAAATCACTGAACTTCTGACTCCTTACTGAAACTGAGATAAAACATTTATTATCCAGGACAGGTGTGTGAGGCCTAATCGATTATTCCTTATAGAGGATGTTGACGTTCTCAGAAGAGTGGTGCTTTACAGGAACAAAGTGTTCTTACCACTCCTGCATGATTGTTTACAAGAAAGATAGGGGGGAAAAAAAGGTAGATTGGTGCAACTGGTATGTCCTTCTGAAACTTGAAATGGCATCTTTTTAAGGCAGATTGTGGGCATAACCATTTATATTTCTTCAGTTATCAAGGACCTTTTTTTGAAAAGATGTGAAATGAAACATGGGTGTCTTGTGGATGCCAAGTCCAGCAGTAGAAAACAGCCGAGAACCAGACTGAATATATCTGGCAACCTACTCTAGTTGCAGAATCAGCAGTCTGGCATTTACTCAGTTTGGGGTTTCACAGAATCACAGAATGTTAGGAGT
>NW_010180289.1:0-33141 GCF_000695765.1 Mesitornis unicolor | reverse complement strand
AGCTCGCAGGTGCGGCGCGAGCTGGGGCCAGGAGCACGCGGCTGGTTTATTCACGTGCACTCGCGTGCATTCTTGGAGTCCATTGTAATTCCTGTTAAAAATCAGCGGGAAGCAGGGAGCGGAGGCGGCCATGGCGCGCTGGCTGGCACTGAACCCTCCCTGCGCAGAATTCAAATGGACTCAGAACCAGAAGGCAAACAAAAGCTAATTCACCTTTTAAACATTCCGGATTTATTAAGTTTGGCATTAGCAGAGCCTGACTGGAAACCCCTCTTCACCTCACAACCTCTTAAAATGACTGGTTGGCGGCAGCCTGCAGTAAGGCTCCAGTTGCAGGTGCGTTAAAGTCTGGGAGCTGAACTGATGGGGTGATTTCGGCTGGTACCGAACCGGGGAAGAAGAACCCCTCTGTTCCTGCAGTGGGGCTCACCAGGTTGCCACTGTCCTGGCCCATCCAGGGCGCGTGGCCCGGCTACACTCACACCAAGCCTCATCGCAAGCCTCCGTTACCATTACCTTAGGGCTTTTATAAGGAATTCCAGCGTTTGAAGCATGCTGTAAGTCAGCAGTGTTCAGCTGCTAGAATTGGAGAGTCTGTTAAGAAATCATTAAGGAAAAGTGGCCAAAATCCAGCAGTTTGTGAATAGATGCTTTAACCTATTTGTTTAAAGCCTCCCACAGCAGTGCCTGGGACTTCTTCTTGGATGGACTCCTTGACTGAATTTATGAAATTCAGAAAGCAGCTCCCATGAGGGGAAAAAATATGTGATTCAGCTGAACACTTAGATCTAATGGGTGGTGAACCTTTGAAGGTGAGAACCTTAACTGTTTTTAATACAGTGGAGAGTTAAAAGATATAAACAGCTCCAGAGACTCTGCAGACAAAAACTTCAAGATGGAAAAAGATCCGGTACTTGCCAAACACCCTCTGAGGCTGACCTCTTTTTAAAATTATCATCTAACATTAAGATAACATTTTCACATTACCAGAACAAAGTAAGTATTATTAATAGTAAATTAACCAAATTGCAGAAGCAGCTGCTATACCTATTGCTAATAAGAACTTTGTATAAGATGTGAATGAACACAGCTGTTTGCAGTCAGGCTTGCCATTCTGATGTAAGCCCAAGGAAAACCCAGGATTTTTATTGTTCTTATTACTTTTGAACCTTCTCACCTTTGATATTTTCTCATCATCTCATTAGCATGACTAAAGCCAAGTTGGAAACATTCTAGGCTTACAAACTTTATTCATGTTCTGCCAAACTCCTACCTACAGTTTTCTGACAGCAGGCATATTAAGAGTATTAAATTAAGATTGAACGATAGCTCTATTCTGTCTAGGGCCCATCGCCAAATGTCTGAGTCGTCGACATCAGAGCAGTTATCAGATCAGTATTTGTTGGCCCTTGAGCAGCAAATGCGGGGCAGAAGCTTTTGCACTGGCAGAGACCTGATCAGGTTTGTCCATTAACTGAGGACCCTTCCAGCCCGTGTAACTCTATGACTGTGTGCGCTTCTGAGATCATTGGTATAGAGCCATCTATTTAGCTATCTAAATATAGAAAATGCGTGATTGGCACAACAAGAAGTTGGTGTATCACGAGAGACAGAACAATTCTGGGAAACAGGGCAGTACTGGCTACTGAAGATTTTTCATAAATAACTGCAGAGCCCAAAAAATTCTTGCCAGACTCAGACCCAGCCCTCATTAACTGGTTGCGTAGAGTACCAACCCTATTTCAAACCTTTGGTAAAATGCATCCATCAAATGGCATATTTTATAACTAATAAACTGTTCACAGTTAAGACAAATATACTGCACTGAAAGATAATTACAGCCAAATATACTCCACTCTGATTTGCTAATGGATATAATCCCTCAAAGTGGCAGCTTTTTTCTTGTTTCTATTCAACTAGTTAAACTTGTGTTAGAAAAAGACAATGTGAAAGTAACAGCAGTAAGATGAAAAAACAATACAGAAGACAGCCCTCACCAGTGGTCACTCTCAAAAGACACAAAACCTGAAGGTAAGTGGCCCGTGCTCTGTTCTCAGTGTTGCCCAGCATACTGAAAAGGTAAAGGGCATGGAAACAGAGAGGGCTACAGACACTGCTAACCAAGGGAGTCTGGTTTCATGGGTACAGGATGTTCACACACCAGAAAAAGAATGCACAGTGGCAAGCTTTTGAAGGTGATACTATGTATTTCCAGAATTTTTTTCTTCTCCACTTACACATTTTTGTAACTCTATAAAGAAGGTAAAATACTACATAAATTGGATACCAAGGCATGCACTCCCCCCTCTGTGCTGAAGCTATGAAACGGTGCTTCAAAAAAAAAGGGCAAACACACATGCTGTGCGCTGCCCAGTGCACCACACGGCACATCAGTGTTAAACTAAACAGCAATGGCCGTTCCTGCGTAAAGAAACTGCCAAGACTTCTGTGCTTATCTCCACAAACTCCCATTGGTCATTAAAAATCACCAGAAACTGTCCGCCAGCGGAAGAGCTCGTACAGATTTGTAACTTTACGTGATTTTCACTGTGCTATGTATGTTGTTTCTTAAGAGGAGCTTGGTAAGCAGGAAATAATCGAATACATCTTTTGTGATCCAGAAAGAGTTAAGGAGATGAGCATCCTGAGCTCCCTGCAGACAAGAACAATGTGAAACCTCTGACAAGCACAGGCAGGCAACTCTGGCTCTGCAGACAGCTGGAACATCAACTCAAGGGGCAGGGACACCTCACGATTCCAACAGCCATCCATGTCCTAGGGAGATTTCAGAACGCTCTCTTGTCCTTGTCATGCTTTAAGTCACGGCTGCATTTCTGTTTGTCAGAGTGCATTTGCTAGTTGCACTGCTGAGTCTTTATATGCAAGTCAGCCTACAGCAGTTTCCAGTAATGGCATCTTATGCAATTTTTGACCTACTTTAACACACTGGGGCACTTGGAAACATGAGATCCACTGCAGCAGCTTTCTGCTTGACTGTTTTACACTGCAGCAGGAAGCAAGTCTTTAGACAAATACAACAATCCACTAAAATACAGGTGACAAAGAAAAACAGACCTTGATTTTCAAGGTATTTGTCAAACCATTAGGAACATCCAGATCAATCATTATACCTATTATTTTCAGCTAGACTGTACATATTATTTCAAAAAGAGCAAATGGTCAAAAATCAGTAAACTGTTACATATACACTGACCCGTGTGCTCTTTCCCAACCTCTCTGGGCTGCAGTTTCCTGAAGACTACCCCTTAACTCCAAATCAGGGTTGGTGTGAGTTATAAAACGTCAGGGTAAGTGGTTCACAGATCTTTTCAGCACATAGCTATGCTGGTGAAAAAAGCTGTCTTCTTCACATCCTCCAGAACTCTAGCAGTAAACTGAAAGTCCTTGAGGAACGGAAGGTCTTATCAGAGGATCTTTGATACTCTTCTATTGTCTGTTCCACTACCAAATGTGAATGGTTGCAGAGCTAAACACCACTACTAAAGAAAAGATAGCAAATAGAAGTATTCCCACCATTAATAAGAACTAATCTTTGAACAGGAGGGGAAGTAGCAAGAAAGAATTGGAATTAATAACCCTTAATCTTCCTTCTCCCATATGAGAAACAGGACACGGATAGAGTGATTTTAAACGTTACAAGACACATTCCACACTGTGTACATTTCAGATCTGTAATCCGATTAAGGTGTCTGACCACAGTTATCTATGTGGGCCCACAGACACGTGTCACTGTAAACTACGTTAAGGTTCGAGATCTACAGAGCACTTCTTTCATAACAGTCCTGGAAAGTTTTGGTTCGAGGTTTTTTTTTTCTGTCCTCCCCTGGTTCTGTTATTAAGACATCAGGGAAGTCTGAAGCATAGATTAAGCAAAGCAAACACAACAGACAACATCGTCTGAGTTGTACACCAGTATGTGTGTATTCTGTGTCAGTGGTCACACCACCACCTTACTCTGAATGAGTGGTTTTATCACCTCCAGTATCTTCTTTGGGCATACTATAGCCTTGCATTAATAGAATAATGCTCTCTCAAATTAACAAACTAGAGACTTAGATATGATTTCAACATTAAAATCTCACGTACTTGATACCATACAATCTTGATAACTGATTACTAATTTAACCCTAAACACCTTTCCCATGCAGACATAATAAGTCTAAATGACAGCATATTATTCACCGACAGCTATTTTACCCTTTGCCCTGCCATACCAGTATGATTCGTACCTACAGTGCCCCTAATTATCTTTCTCGTAATATTTTTCTGAAAAGCACTGCCTTTAAGTGAAGGTATTACTATTATCCTTTAAGATAACTAATACAATTATGAGGTGTTTCAGACTTTCCTCTCTCTCAAAACTTACATCTTCCTGCCACACAACTTCCTTTCTCTTCTATAGCACAAGGGTTGTGAGCCTGAAGGTGCAACTGCACTACAATGAACCTGCTGCAAGGCTTGTCAACGTGACCACAAACTGCTCCAGTTCAAACTGCATGGCTGGCCTCAGGAGACAGCACTTGCTCTCAGCATGCAACATGTACATCCATGCACCATCCACTGAAACAACATAGAAACACAGAGAAAATTATATTAATTCAGCCTTACTTTTCCAGAGGTGGATTTGTTTTCTCTCGTTTTCTTACAAAGTCAAGAATCAGATTCAGATCAAGAATCCCATTTCACTTTCTTCAGCAGCTAAACTCTCTACTTTATTGGCTCAATATGCTGGGCTTTAGTAATTTGAAATGCTGAGGGTGGGGGACTAGGATGAAAGCTCCAAACTTTACACCTGTGGCCACAGTTGGCCTTGAACAGCTCAGTGAATTAATGAGCAGTTTGCTCAGTGATTTGTAGGGAACCAGAGGACAAAATAATGAGTTGCTACTGTACCTGCCACCTTAAAAGAAGGCAGAGCCACCCGTGCAACTTTTCTTATGAGTAGATTGGAACCTTATCTGTGGATTTTTTTAAACTGATATTTAAACAAATCAGGCTGAAATTTACTACCACTTGTAAGGAGTGTTTAAACTAAACAATTTCTAAACCCAAACAAATATAGAGAGAAACTTGCATGATCAGAGATCCTGTACTAATTCTGTGCTAACCTCTCCCAACTTAAAACGCAAAAGGAGCAAAAAGAAGTAAAAAGAAATTAGGAGTTAACCCAAAACCATTCTTTACACTAAAACTCACCCAAGCTCTGATACATTCTGTTTTTTTCTCATTCACAAAAACACTTAAAATGATTAGACAACTTGGTACTAAGTAACAGCCACTAAAATACTTAAATTGTTAAGGAAGTGCACCTGCCCTATTTGTAATTAGGGGTGAAGTGGCAGTTTCCGAAGTTAGAATCTACAGCCACAGCAGGTTTAAGAGAGACCTTGTTAGGGACAATAAACCCTGGAGGAGTTATCACTGTAGCGGCTCTCTTGTGTCAGAAAAATAGAGATAACATTAATATGGTCACAAGTCACAAAGTATTTGGGTACTGGAAGGACACATTTTTATTCCATGCAACGGTAAAGCAAATTCAAAAGATTATAATACTCTCTAACATAATATACACAACTAAGTATACTTTCTAAAAAAAATAAGGGATTACAATTTTTGTTTCAAACACATTGATACCTGTCAGCCTTTTTAAGGAATTGTTGCCAAATCCAATAAAACTCTTAGCAATTTTCTTCAGTTAATGAAAAATCAGAATGAGGCACTGGTTCCACAGCTATGTGAAATACTCACTGTTCACAGTTGCATCACATTGAAAGATTTAAGTACATGCTAGTGAACATAACTTGAAATTTCTTTTATTGGCTTCTTAAGGTGCTTGCCTGAGATTTAAAGAGACAAAAAAAAATTAAAATCTTACTTTTAGTCATGAATTATTGGAGCTATTTGATCCAAACAAACCACACAGCAAGCTTCTAGTAACCTTCCTGTTGCACTGAGTTATACAATTAAGACGTTCCATGACAGGAGACCCATCTCATTTTGTAAGATAGCCAAAGTGTACCCTGAATGTTTAAGTATGCAAAACTTCATGTTCAGCTTCAAACTCTATTTGCCTCATATCATCAAAAAGTTATGATGAATAAGCTTCACAGAGAGGTACAAAAAGTCCTGAAAAAGGGAAAATCCAGGTATCCAGGTCCACTGCCAGGTTCCCAAGAACACTACATTTAAAACATTGTAGGAAACCAGTCAGGAGGGCTTGGTGCAGCAAAATGTATTTTTCCTTTCCAAATCTGCTACTGAGAGAGAAGAAGGGTGCAGGGAATTAAAAACAAACAAACAACAAACCACCAAACAAACAAACAAAACAAAACAAAACCCACATAAAACAACACCCTCCCACCTCTTGTCTTTGTCTCTATACAGCTTCACAGCTCCTTCAGTCTGTAACTCTTCCTTCTACTCTTCATTTGCAGCCAGATTTTTCCTTTTTCTCTCTGCTGCTTGGGACCTCCTAAAGAAGCCATGTCAGCACAAAAGGAAATGGTGCCTTTGCTTCCATTACCAGTGTCCTAGAAGCAGCAGGATCCCCAGCAGGAAGTTACTGGAGGTCAGTGCTAAATGTCATCTGTCCTCAAGGGATCATCTTACCCACTGCATGATCAGTGCAAGTAAAACCTTCCGCTAATTCTGTCTCTTAACAATCTTGTCTTCAGCTTCCCTTCTAACTCTGCGTGCGTGTGGGTGGCAGGGGGAGTGGGAGGAGGGCATGGCAAAGGGAAGAAGGTACCTCAACTCAATTGGAACAAGTAGGTTTTCACGATGGTGTGAAACCGGAAATTTCACAATGTTTAAAAGTCCTTGTTCCAGGCTCGAAGGCACTAAAAGTTACCCAATAAGATAAATATTTACCACTATAGAAGTTAAATATTTGACGTTTCTGTTAAGAAGTTTATAAATTTCAATCTTTAATCGTAATTTAAAATAAAGTCCAAGGAACCTTTACTGTAAATTTCACAGAAAGAAAATTAGTAATTTTATCATGTCCTAATAGTCAATACAGCCGTTCATAAATAACTGCTAGATCATTTACTTCTTTCAATTCTTAAGACACAGAAATAAAAATAAGGAAATAGTTCAGTTTAATTAAATAGTTTAACATTAGACTTGTTACCTATATACACTTCACATACCAGTTTCAATAGCTGAAGCCTTTAAACAGTTTTCTTTCCCCTGCTTCCCGCAATTGATAATCCTCATGTGATAAAATTAAAAAAAAACCCAACACTTCTACAGAATCTAAGGAGAACAGGAGTTTATTGAGTTCTACCTGTCTGGAAAGTGCTGGTGAAGAGTTGCCATTTCATGCTTTGTCTATATAGGTAAGTTGAAAGAGAAACTGTTGCAAAAATCAGCTCATTTGAAAACTGAGTGATTATCCAGAACTTCTTACCATTCCTAAGTGAACACAAATGTGAAATTTTTTACATGAAGCTAGTCCTTTTCATTTTCAGATGCAACATCTACACTTTAAGTACCCTCAGGATCATTAAAATACTTTCAGGCAGAATTAATATACAGAGAAGCAATTAGTCGTATCTTCAAGAACCCAGGTATCAAAGTCTAAAAGTGCATAATTTAAAACATTAGTACTGGAATACTTTGAAAGAACATTCTTATTCAGTATTAATGCATGCCATTATTACAAAAGTGCCCATTGTCTATTGTAAGGAACAACAATTTTTCTTTTGCAGACAACAACAAAAAAGCATGCTGAATGGTATCGGATCAGTATTAATCTATTTTTAACGAGGTTCAACACACTGTTCAAGACCCATTAAGAGCAGCTTCCTCCAACTGCGCACCAGTGTAAGCATGCACAACTGTTAAAAGTTTTGCAATTACGTGGCTTAGACTGGCCTCAAACATTATCAAAGCAGGGCATTAAGACTGAATCTTGAGTTTTAGTAATCATTTACTTAATTTGTTTAAATAAAATACTAAAAAACACACTAAGAATTAGGCATAAAAACATGTTAAGTAACAAATTTAGGCCTAATGAGCAGAACATACAGGTATTTACAGAAATGCTGATTTGCTGTGGTCTTTAATACTGAGAGGACGTCAGAACGTGGACCACGTGCTTAAAAAAAACAACAACCAAGACCAAACCAAACCAAAGCCCTGGGGAGGAGCGATATCAAACCCACGTCAGCAAGACTGCAGAAGTTATAACCCAGTACAGTGGGTCAACATGGTTTAACGTTGAGATTTAATGGTGAGGAGCAGTCACAAATAAAACAGTCTATTTGCAGTCATTTTAGCAACCGGATTAATAAAAATACTTAAGTTAAACTGCAAGTAATCCATTCCAAGTCAATAGGCTATTTCTATAAAGCAGTTGATGACATCAATTTTCTAAGTGGGTGATGAGGAAATACACAGAAAATCCAAGACAAAAGAGCAGACGAAGATGTGAAGCATGTTAAAATGATGCAACGAAACAAAGTATATAAATTAAATGGGAATGTTTAATCGAGACAGTCCTCTTTTTTCTTTTTTAAAACAGGGGTTCTTCAGAATTTTTTTAATTGGAAAATTAAAGCCTATTCCCACAATAGCGAGGCCATTTCTTTCAAGCAGCTCTGTTGCACAACTGTTACCAGGACCCTAAACAATTTAAATTCTTGTATACTGATATTTATGAACTAAAAGTTTTAAAATATTGTATAGATTTTGTTTGTGCTCCACATATCGCAAGCAATTAACAACATGAAGATTCAATTCCTCAGCTAGAATATCAAACTCTATACCAAGTATTACATGTACACTATACTTGCACAGTGACAAGCACAAGAAAGTACTAGTTGAGCACTTACTTTCAGAAATCCATACCAACTCTTAAAATCCATTTCGGTTCTCCTACGCCACCCAGTCTACAATTTAAGGCATCTCCACACAGTCTTCCATCCACCCACCCACTCCCATACACACAATTTACGTTGGAGGTGTTTACTCTTACAAAAAAATCACTATGTCATTCATGTACCATTTATTATTTATCCCTATAACTGTGTCAGCATCAAGATATGACAGTTAAACCAGTGTTAAATCAATACAATATTTACACAGCACAGCACATTAAGCTCGAGACACTCACTTGGGGATAAAACCACATTTTAGAACAGGACAAAGGTTGCCATTATGTGTTCGAAAACAGCTATTTACAGGTCCCTACGACATAACTATAGTCTGTACACTGTTCCAATGGGGCAGGCAGAAGCAGGATAGGCATTTATTTTGAGGGATTTTAAACATACGATTTGGAAGCATATTATTATGCTACCCTGAATGCCATAAACCACCTCAACATTCTCCAAGGTGGTCTCATATCCTAGAATGGCATGTCCAGCTGATACAAAACAGACACCACAACGTTTACTTTGTGGAGAATTACTCCTGCTATTCAGTCATCTGAACTTTGAAGGTAATTCGTCCCAGAAACTTGTCACGATCATCTTCGTTTTTTAAATTAGGCGAGCCCAGGATCTTACACTCAATTGCTATTTCTTCTTTGGTGCTGTTGGAGTTAATTGCTAGTTGAACAGCCACTAGAGGCTGTAAATAGTGAGCCTAGTAAACAGAAAGACGGGGAAAATATTTGAGATGTCAGAGCAAGTTAGCATTTAAATTAACATTAAATCCATCAGAACAATTAAGAAAAAAGCTAATTAAGAACCCAACCATTCAAAGTCCTCAGTCAAGACTTTTTTTCCCCAAGTTAGATCATCAGGTATACATTCTTTGTATTTTTTCTTAACTAATACATTCAACATAGTTTGAGTCACAGACAGTATCTTCAAGAGGCATATGAATTTACCTCTTTATTACATTTGCTCTGATTTTTCCATAAACCTCTACTTGAAACAGCCTCTGATACGATGATCTTCCTTCCTATCCATTCCACTGTCTCTTCTGGTTTTGATTTTTTTTAAACTGCTAATTTAAGTGTTTTTTGCCAAAAGAATGATTCAACAAGTACTACTAAACCAGCTTCCCTTTCATCCTACCGCACTGTTCAGCAATAATTCATTCTAAAATGTGTTATCTGCGTGACAGCTTTACACAGAAACCTTTCCTTGAACATTCTGACAGTGTCCTGGTCAATCATATTTGGTGGAAGAATTGCAATTCTTGACTCCATTCCCTATAACAAAAATTTCAATTTAAGAATGAATGCAGAATTAATTTGGTTTTGGTCAACCCAATATTTCTCAAGTGCAACTCAATTAGGACAACTTGAATTCTCTTGCAAAGTGCCTATGAATTAAATAAGAGCATATTTATTATACTGTTAAAGCAGCATTTCATGCAATATTCATGAAGTATCTCCATAATCTATTTATAGTTTTTAGGTCAATACTGCTGGCTGCTGACTAAGCAAAATTATTTCTTTTCTTGGTAAAAATTTGTATAAGCCAGTGGATTAAATATGACGCTACAATATTATACAAGTATAAGCCTTAAATTACAACTGAACAACATTTTGGGTTCATTTTATTTTTTCCTCCTCATTAACTTGAGAGACTCCTTAATACATTTCTGTTGATTTTAGGCTATCTTCTCTACTTCTCTAACAATAAAAGCACTACAGAATATTTACAAAAAGACATACTAAAATCTTAATGTAAAGTACTACTAAGAAGTAGATTGACATAACTACTTTCCTTGGATCAGAAGTTTTCCTGTGCTCCTATAAACTTCAAACTGGGAGGGGGAAATGCAGCTAGGGAAGGCACCCTCAAAATTCTCTGGCTGTATGGGTGATACCACATTTGTGGTACTGAGTTTTCTAAAAATCAGAAATGAAATTCCCATGTTTCTTCAAAGAAGTCTTCTCATCACCAAGATATAATGTAAAATTTCTGTTGTAGAGCCGAGAAATCAATCTAGCCTTTTGAGACCTTGCCAAATACCTCAACCTCTTGCAACTCTTTACTGCCTTTTCTTTTTCACAATATACTGATGTTATAAGAATTGAGTCTCACATAAGCAAGAATCGCCCAAACCACAGCCCCTTTCCCACATGACAAAGTGAACATGAAAAGGGATTGAACCAAAAACAAAACAAAAAAAGGCTCCTTTTCTTAATCACCAAAGTCAAGCAAGGGATAGAATTAAGTTTTGCCTGACTTCATTGCTCTCCTTTCATAATCTTCCCTTTTCCATCAGTATAGCAGCAAGGCAGGAATTTTGTCAGGGAAGTTCTTCATCCCATCTCTGGTACAAACTACCCGTGACACGTCAAGGTCTACTGATGCTGTATTTTTGTGCTTCTTAGGAAACCAGTGGTCTCCCTCCCTATTCCTTCATTCCAAGAAGGGGACAGAGTACATGCCGACTCTGCCTGTTGGAAGCACAGGTTGAGTCTTTCTCTAATCTTGTACGTCTAAGAAAAAGGATGGTTTACCAATTCAAAAAGTCTGCCAACAAAATCGAAAACACACAACTACCCATAAGTTACGTGAAAGCAAATGCCGAAGAAAAACTAACTCCTTCCTCATTAGTAAAACAACATGAGGATAAAGAAAGGTTATGTGAACTGCTGCAAGTAAGTATAGAGTACTCTGGAAAAACAACTGATGAATAATTTAGTACAATATGACTTTGGGGAAACTACAACCAACCACTGTGGTATACGATGGATCTAATAGATTAATGTTTTAAAAGTACTTTTGTCTTCAATTGTCAACAGTGAAGGTACTTACTAGACTAAATAACTTTGTCAATAAGAGGCAGTATAATTGCATATGTGATAGAAGGTACAGATTTTCTTTTTTTATCACAAGTTGATGAAAGAAAAGAAAAAAATAAATTCAAGTTTGAAAAGAAATTGGGAGTTTTTAACTCTACGTATTCTATGTCTATGAAGTAGTGAGCTTTGGGGTTTTTTAAAACTTACGTGTTCTTCAATTAGAAAAATAAAATTTATGTCAGAATACAATGAGCATAGATGATGCAAACAAAGAAAAACAAAGATATTAATTTAAAAAAAAAATAAAAATACCTGCCACAAAAAAACCTTGCTGCCTTCATAAAACAGATCAAGTAGAAAACATGACTGCAGAGCCACAAAGAAATAAATCAACAGTACTATAATGAACTGTAAACTTAATATCCTGCATGTAAACCCCAAGGATTAAGTATTTGAAACTGTACTGTAATCCACAGAACCAGTTCATTTTTCCTGCCTTTCTCTGCATTCAGAAAGATTCCAAAAGACATCGGTGACCAAAAAAGCAGCAAATGTCCTTAACAGTGCTACTATACGGTCACTTCCTCATTAGGACAATGCCCAGTTTATTTCCTTACATCTGCTAAAGCATCACTCTAATCTCATCGAGCACTGTGGAGTTTCTGCATATGTAATATTCCTGATGAGTACCTCATTACAAAGCTCAAACTTCAGAATCAATCTGATATTACTAATTGTAAATGTAAACAGAAACAAAACACTTACTAAACGAAGACCATCATTAAGTCATACTTACATGCAAGCTTTTCCCATAGTATGGAAAGTACATTAAGTCAATCAAGCCTTCTGGAGGAAAATAATTTATCTCAACCATGCCTTCTTCCTGTGGTTGGAGATGGCAACAAAATTAGACGTTAACATCTGCTTGCATAAAAATGAATACAAAATTAGAATTATAACCCAGTGATAAAATGCAAGATCCTTGAAAAAGGCAAATGAGCGAACTTCCAAAATATTTATTTTTGGCAAACAGTTACATGCTGCACACATCTGCTACAGTAAGAATTGTTAACAGTAGTATTTAAATTAATCATCAAGTCAAACCAGCTTGCCTTCACGTTTCCCTTATAAGTCAAAGAAAAGGGGAGGGGGGAAAAGGATATTCATTGCAGTGAATAATTTAACAACAAAAACCTCCTATATATAAGCTATAATCTCAAGTATCCAGAAGCAAGCCTGTATATTTCAGTAAGGGAACAGCACATCCAAATTTAAGTTAAAAGATTAATTTCTGTTTAAAGCCAGATTTTTAAGCCTCAAATTTTGAAAAATACAAAGGACTTCCTTCACAAAGGACTGCTGCCCCCTCCCTGCAATGGTGTAATATCCCAAGGGGTAATATTCCAAGGGGCAATGGTCCCAAGCTGGAGCACAGGAGGTTCAAGCTGAAGATGAGGACAAACTTTGTCAGTGTGAGGGTGGCAGAGCATGGCCCAGGCTGCCCAGAGAGGTTGTGGAGTCTCCTTGTCTGCAGACACCCAAAGCCCTGGCCGTGTTCCTGTGTGACTGCTCTGGTGATCCTGCTGTGGCAGGGGTTGCACTGGGGGAGCTTTCCAGGGCCCTTCCAACTCCTCATATTCTATGATTCCTACCATTTGTCCAGCTAGCCTTGGAATACAGGCTACCCAAAAGGAAACCCAAGTTTAAAATGGTGATGTTACCAGAGTTTTTGCATGTCATCATCAGTTTAGAGGAACAACATACATACGCATGCCTTAACGCTAGACTTTCCCCTATAATCCCAAATCTTGTAATAAGCAGCTATCTCTATCTCTATCTACAAAGTTGCTGCCTAATTTCTGACTAAGGGATCACCCAGTCTGTAAGATACACAAAGAATTTAGATATGATCGAGCTGTCCTAGACACAGTCTATCAGTATAGCAATAAACAGACATCTCTCCCTATATACAATATTCCTCAGACCTGTGTATCCTGGCAGAATATCAAACTACCACAAGTTCAAACCAGTAGGAAATGCCCACATTTAATGTCACTTTCTGTAATAAGAGAAACATATTACACAATGATAAAGGGATATGCCACTAAAACAACCCATCCAAAATGCTAAACTTATCTTCAGAACATCACTGCTTGTTCAGTGTAATTCGCAAGTTCAAAGTGCATTAGCAGCTTTGGTTTTTTCTATACTACCATATGCAACAGCTGCAATTTTAGAGATACACTACAAAACTCAGAAGATAACTGCAGTAATAGAACTAAGCAAAAGAGGAACACAAAGATCAAAAACTAATAGAGAATAAACCATACCTGAACCTTCTCACCCTCAAAAAACCCCATAGTGTTAGTCAGAATATGGCCACATTCTTCTTTCTTTGCACCCTAAGTTACTGCAATTCCTCAACATAAGTTTATTAAATATTTTGGACCTTAAGCAACAAATTGCTTTTCGCCATTATTTTTTTATTTTAGTTAAAGCTCATGCAGCTGAATACTCATTTTTCAAATATATTTCTGAAATAATGGTTAAAAAATCAGAATACAGAATAACCTAAGAAAGATAAATAGGAGCAGCTAAACACAAGACATGCATGCAGTCATAAACACAGAAGCATTAGGCTATCAATGCAATAGCAGAGAGGTTCTGGGGCATGCAACTGCCTGTCTCATGCAACTGCTATGGAGTTTGGCGTTTTCTTTATTAATTAATTAATCCTTATTAATAACCCTACACAACTAAAAAAACCCACTGCACCTAAACAAGCTGTATTTGCTAGAAAGCTCCAAGAATCAGTCCATTAGCGAGTGTCACTTTTTCTGCTTACCATTTACAGTTTCCACAAAGAGTTGAAGGCAGGCAGCAAATCTAAAAATCAGACCACTGAGCTGGACAGGCAGACTTCCACCTCACTTACTGGGTCTTTATTAAGACTGTGTCTTAGAAAGAAGTTTGCACATGTTAAAATAACATACAAAGACCCAAGGAAAGAACCTGAGCAAGACTGGTAAATGGCATCATCGCACAAGATGAAGAGCA
Organism: Mesitornis unicolor; assembly: GCF_000695765.1. Classification (NCBI taxonomy): domain Eukaryota; kingdom Metazoa; phylum Chordata; class Aves; order Mesitornithiformes; family Mesitornithidae; genus Mesitornis; species Mesitornis unicolor. The sequence goes on along the minus strand of NW_010180289.1, from coordinate 18,350 downwards.
GCAGAGAAACTGTAAAATATCCAAGATTTCTGTCACAAAAAGCAAGGTAACTCGGATGCTGAGAATGCTGACAATAGCAAGGTGCACACTGTCATTCATAGAGCCATTCTTCCTTCTTGCAAGCTAGAAAGTGATACCTAATACAAAGTCAAGATGGTCACTAAACAGCTGCAATATATAGATTTTGGAATTAAGGCTATTTTTCTTTTCTGCAGTCAAAAAACCCACCATGCACCAGATCTACCAGTTTTCAGTAAAGGTAGTTTTAACTTCAAAGAATACTGCTGCAAGATGTTCCAGTGCACATGAAATTATGCACCTCCAGCCCCAAGCTAAAGAACTAAAATGCTGATCTTCAAACTTCTTGGCAACACAGTCCTCTTCTGGCCTGTTTCTCTTTGTGGAGATCCTCAAGACTACAGCAGGTCAGTTCCTCTGGGGCGCAGGAGGAAGAACCAGCTGCAATCAGTGTCTAACACTGCAAACACCCACCTCTCTCATCTACAGAAACTGGCAGCGATCACAGCTACCACTGTGTGGGGACAAAGGGGGGAGTATCCCCAACTATCAAGTGTGCTGACTTGTGACAGATCTATCTAAAATTACTCTATTAAAAAAAACCAAAAAACAAATATAGGAAAAGTGAAGGGAGAAGAAAGAAGATTCACCTCACAGGAGAATGCTTGAAGAACATAAATTTCAAAGTGAAAAACTTAAATGACCTTTCATGTGGTAAAGATTGGCAGGATGCACAGACAGAAGCTATGCACCTTATTTGGTACTTGAGAGATTTTTCCTCTTCGTTAATTTTTGTTTTCCATTTAACAGTCAAGATTGTGATAAGTCCAGGCAGACACTTCTCCAAATTGCTCTCAATATATGTAAAACACTAACTATAAAGAACAAGAAATATCTAAAAACACAGATGAAGGAGAAACAAAAACTGGTAAACAGCAAATCTACAAGTTAAAAAAATGTCTGCTCTACAATGAATACGATAGTAGCATTTCTGCTCTGTTCAATTAAATCACCTTCATCACTCAGATGTTAAAATTTCAGATTTAAAATTTAAAATTACTGGTAAGTTGCATTTGTCCTATGCACTGCACAAATACGCTCATACATTCTATGAAGTTAATATCCAGCACAGGGTTTATTTTCAGAAATGCGTGTTACCAGGAGTAAACTTTGCAGTACACCCTGAATTCTTTTAATCCATGTTTGCTGACAGCAACACAGAAGGAAAATCAAAAACAAAACATGGCAACAGAACACATCAGTTGCTTAAGGACTAGGTAAACATCCTGAGTAAGAGAAGCAATAGAAAAGTACAAATATAAATTTGTCTGAAAACGTACAAAAGCCTATCGGCTTATCCTTCTCCATCTTTCCACTGTGCACACAAGAAGGTCACAATGATGTGAACATCCTTGCATCAACAAGATCCAGAAAGGCCACACGGTATTCTCTCCAGGCAAGGATTCACCTTATCCACTACAGAAGAGACCATGATACAGCACTCCTATGCCAAAGAGGCAGAGAAACAACAAAGGAATTGGAAACAAGGCCTCATAAGCTGATGTAAAGAGAGTACTCCTTTAATTTTAAAGGAAGAGTTTCAATAAGCAAGGGGCGTAACAGAAAGAAGGACAAAATGACAAGATGAAAGCTGTTGATGCTGTTTTGTTGTCCACAGACAAGAATGAATTGTAACCAAAACTTAAGCTTTCCTAAGCAGGTAAATCAATTATGAGCTATGGCAAGAATAGGCTAATTTAAGACAAAATAGATGCATTCAAAGTGGCAAAGCCTGACAAATATTTTCCCTGGAAGTCACTGAAGAAATAGTAAGATTAATAATCTTAAAATTTACTAAACACCACACTTGTATAAATCAGAGAAATTCTAACTGGATATGGTAAAAAGCAGTACTTCATACAAGAGAAAGAGGACGCAAGAAGACACACACCATAACATACATTTTAAGTATCTCAAAGGGTAAAAACATTACCAAGAAACCCCACTGTGATCAACCAAGTTGTCATCAAATTTAGTCTTTCGCTAGTGAAATCAGCTAAGAGGATAAGAAGGAGCATAATCTGTGGTTTGCTTAGTATAGCTTTTACCTCTGTCTCATAGAGCATCCATATAAGGAAGCTGAAGAAATACAGTCATCATAAAATAGGATCATCATCAATATTTTATAAATCACTTGAACATTAGTTCTCAACACCTCACAAGGCATTTCAGGTGGAAATGAAGATGACTGTCCTGGACCCTATTCAGTGTTTTCAATAAGGAAACACAAGATGTAAAAGAAAGTTTCATTTATTGATGGCACCAAGCTGTAAGTAGTTCAAAACACTTTGGAGAACTCAATCCCATTAAAATGGTTATGAAAAATTACAGAAGAGGGTCCCAGAAATAGCAACATGAAATTAAACGCTCTGAAATACAAGAAATCACACGTACAAATACAGACTGGGAAATAACCAAAAGAAAGCAGCAGTGAAACGATTAAAATAAAAACTCAGTGTATCATAAATGGCAAATTCACCTTGAGAGACATTATTACTTCCAGTGGGATGACATTCTGTCATTAACATTACCTCAACTAGAGGAAAACTTCTGTGCAGTTTAGGATGCAACATTATGAGAAATCATAAACTAGAGAAGTCAAAGAAGAAAGAGTACTAGGAAAAGTAGAAGGAATTTAATTGCTTTAGTCTAAAGAAAAAATAATTCCTCCAACAAAACAACGTTTTTTTAAGCACAGACATGAAGAAATCAGTCTCAAATAAGAGGAGGAATCACCTTTACTTTTGACGGACTTTCACACGGAGATCAAAACTTTCAAACACTCCCCAAAAAAATCAAGCATTAAAATTTACGCCTACCACAGGTACCTAGGATGAAGGCAGAAACTCTTACAGTGTTTCTCCCATTAATTACTGAAATTTCCCAGCCTACATTTTTATCAGTCACCTCAAGCTAAAAGCCCTGACTCCATCCCTTGCTTCTGCTACTAACTTACAAGGCTTTCACTGCTCCCCAAGCAGTCTAGGAAAAATCCGCAGAAGTCAACGTAATCATTATAGCTGCCATAAAACTGTGTAAATCCATTGGTACACAACAAGTATGCATACATTAGCCGTTACTATAAGTAGTTTATACTTTACTTAAAGGCAACGTTTACTTGCACAGTAACAACAGTTTCCACACTGTGTCTTACCCATCATTTATATAATTGTCTAAGGTGCACTTGCAGCATGGAGAAAAAATAAAAATACAGGTTATGAAATGGGAAAACAAAACATAACTCACAATAAAGAAATAAATAAGCAAGCATGACCACAAATTATATGTATGCATTTTCCTTGACTCTAAAGCAAGTCGGGTAGCTCAAATACATCTAAAGATGAAAGAACAGCAACAAAAAAGTACTGTTATAAGTAAACTGACAAAATTAAATAAACTAAAAATAAACTAGACATACAGCAGATGAAAATAAAAGTACAAAATCTAACAAGAAAGGGGGTGAAATTAATGTTCTGACAAAGTATTACTTCACTTTTCATCCTAATCACAAAGAAAATTAGCTACATGCTTTTCTTACATTCAGAACTGACCTTAGATGTACACTGTATACGTGGTTCTCCTTCAGGTTTTAATCCAATTATCTAAAGGAGAGAGTTAAAATATAGTTTTATAGATTTTCTTCCCTTTTCCATTTTTACAGACTGAATTGGAACTTTTCCCCCCAGTTAATAGGATAGAATTCATGCAGGGAGCAAATCTATCCAGTGTCATTTTCACATGAAGCACAATTTTAGACTAGGACTAAGAATTAAAGCATTGTTAAGTTAAAGCTCAAATAGTTGTAGTGGCCACAGAAAGAACTATTTTCTTGTTTTACATTCAGCATGTAGCATTAATGCCTCAAACCAGGTAGCAGTTCAAGCAGTCGATAACATCACTGAAAAGTCAAGTACTTATTCACTCAGTAAAGTTTCCATCACTGTGCACAGTTTAGGAGTTACAGAATGCATGACATTCTAATTATACTTCTAGAATGCAGACATGAAGAAAAACACACTGTACCGGCACAGTGTTTTAGAATCTGTTACGTAGAACAGCATGCAAAAACCAAAGAGCACTGTAATCCCTAAAACTGGGTTTTCATGTATTTTGATACAAATAATGAAGGTCAATAAGTATTAGAATGCTCAAAAAGCTCATGTCATTTTTCTCTCTGAAACACATGAATTGCTAGACATTTCAGTAAATAACGCTATTCCAGAAATGCAAATGTCCTCAGAAGCAAACTGAACACATATTTCAGTCCCTTTCTACAGTAATTTTTTGTATAGTGGTGGCTGGGAGAAAGAATTAAAAAGTAGGCACTTACTCTGTTCACTTTCACAAGCACGCAGGGAGTTCCTTTAGAATAGCCAAAGGTTTTATCTTCTTTTCCAGAGCACTGTCCAAGCTCAGAGAGGTTAAATCGACATGCCTTTTTAACAGCAACATCATTCTGATCAAAAATCCTTCCTGGTGTACAATTTATGTTTTGGGATTGCTTTGAATCATCATACGCTATGGACAACAAATAGCTTGTAAATCAATGGTATAAAGCATACAAGTGGCCAAAAACTGCAGAAGCCGAAGTAAACATCTAATTTATAGTTGTTATAAGAGTTTTCTCAAAGGACTATTTTCAGATAAGTATGTCTCTTACATCCATCTTAACAACCACTTACTCTTTCAAAGCCTATCAAGTGTACTTGAATGAAAGAATAAAAGAGTACTACAAAAGAAATACTGTTCTCCTGCTTTTCGAATCATATAATCACAACTTTATTAATTTCTGTACATAAAGTAATTATGTATTCTAAAATAATATATTTAAAGACAAACAATCAAGTTTTAACCTGGAAACTAAACCAGTTTTCCTTTTGCACATGTTTCTTTTATAAACACACAGGGAAACTTCAGGTATTTCAATGGCTTATAGCGGCTGAGGGAGCTGGGTCTCTTTAGTTTGCAGAAGAGGAGACTGAGGGGAGACCTCATTCATGTTTATAAATATTTAAAGGGTGAGTGTCACGAGGATGGAGGCAGGCTCTTCTCGGTGACAAACAATGATAGGACAAGAGGTAATGGGCACAAGCTGGAACACAGGAGGTTCCACTTAAATTTGAGAAGAAACTTCTTCTCAGTGAGGGTGACAGAGCACTGGACCAGGCTGCCCAGAGAGGTTGTGGAGTCTCCTTCTCTGCAGACATTCAAACCCCGCCTGGACGCCTTCCTGTGCAACCTCATCTGGGTGTTCCTGCTCCGGCAGGGGGATTGGACTAGATGATCTTTTGAGGTCCCTTCCAATCCCTAACGTTCTGTGATTCTGTGTGTGTAAATTGCCTCTACGTTTACATCAGGTAGTGTAACTGACACTATTCTAACATCCCAAGTTGTTTCTCACTTTCTTGTGTTTCACAAGATCACATTGTCACAAACACCCACCTATTCACATTTATCATGTTTTGTGGTTCTGTTCCCCTCCCTTATGCCTCACCCCCAGTTAGGCATAAACAAAGTGAAATGGAAGGAGGGTAACGAAAGATCATCCTCAATGCGAGAGTCCAAAACCCTCTGAACTGCAGCAGAGGCAGGTAATTATGAAATGCAACATTCCTCCCAGGAACCCTTGGCAGAGCTCTGAAAGGAAAACCTTTTAGTAGGCACCAAAACTATGAATCCAGAGAGATTCAAGTATAGCCTGTGTAGCTAACAAAGCTACTCACGCACACAGGTGAGAATTTACAGCGTCTCCTCAATTCTGACTTACAACGTTTGAGGGGTTAAACTTACTATAATGTATGATTTAAACTAGTGATTTTGCCATCTTACGCTCTTTTCCTGTGTTACTTTTTGTCCATGTTCTAAATTCAGTGTTTTAGTATTTCTGCATGTAAATACTGTGTATCAGGGTGAAAATTAATAAATTGCAATTAATTTGTATGCCTCATTTTTTAAACAGGCAAACACTCAAGTTCTTAAGACTAAAGGATTCTCACTCATTTACCAGGCCATTTAGATGAAGACTGATCAGTTAAGTCTTGATAAACTTTGCCTCCAAATACATGACCTATATAATTTTACACTGAAATCGTTTGGCATACACAATTTCTACATCTTGTTGTTATTTAAACAATTATGTCACCAAAACACTGGACTAGGACCCAAAATTTTCCATTATGCACTCTACTGTTCCTAACGCTCAGGATCCCTGTCCAATATAGGTACTGATACTTACCTCTTCTGCAAAGTACATACTTTAATAACACACATCTAGACTAAACCTGAACTTGCATCACTTTTCATTAGCAATTGGTAACTACGAGCAAAAAAGGAAACTAATGCATGCAACATTAAGACTCCTGAATTGCTTGGGCAGTTGTAAGTAACTTACATTCAAGAAATTTTCTAAGTGTAGAAACATATTCTGCATATGACTGGGCATCACTCTTGTTAAAGTAAAATTCCAATGCGGTGTCTGGCTTTGGTGAAATCATAAGTCCTTAAAAAGAAAAAGTGCAAGTAAAGAACTGAACAACTTCTCTTCCCCACACCACTCCAACCTAGTCAAAAAGCATATTCATAAATTGGAAAATACTTATCTGTAGAGAATCAATGTTACTCCTATATTCCACAGTACCAGAAGGCATTCTGTGTTTTAAGTCAGTTATAATCAACATGACATTAATTAATACTTAAACTCAACCCAAACTGCAATTCATAAACCAAACCCCATGGATTAGGAATAGCAAAATCAGCAAGTAAATCACTTTCAATCAAAGAATTTTACCGATTTACTTCCCACTTTCCAAAATCAGCAAATTAAACTTTAAAAATAATTTCAAAAATAGCCAAAACCACACCCAGAATACCTCCAGTTAAAACTATGCTTCAAAGCTTTAGGCAATATAGAGTGAAGTGACTGTATTAAACAAAGTATTTTTTAAAACTTTATAACGCATAAAGATGGCTTGAAAGATTTCCCAATCCAAACAGACAAGCCAAGGTATTTGTTATCCCTTTCCTCCTCTTCCTCAGACAGAAAGTTTAGATGTCATCTGTTTCATGGAGAACACAAGAAACGTCATTAAACCACTGTACGCGTGTCACTTGAAAGGGGTATGCCTTAGGCTGTGGCAGCTACGAACACTCCTGAGCTGACACCCTGGCTTCTTGCACGGACACTGACACAGTCAGGGGTCCCCGTCTGCTGCACTGGGAGCCTACGGCTGGCTGCATTCAGCTGCTGGCTGCAGGTGCTGGCCCAGGAGCAATCTGCAGGCAGGGAGCCAGGACCGGCAGGAGAAACAAGGATGCAGATTACTCAATGCTGAAGCCAGCTTTGTGTTGAAGGATGACAAGAAGTTTGGGCCCCTGACAGAGGTGAACTGTCCTTCTTCCCAGAATATGGGTAAAGAAAGGTACAGTTAAATCTTAGGGATTGTTTTTGTAGCAGGTGAAAGCAAAAGGTGCACTCTCTGCTAATACATACAGTCCCGTACCACCAGGAGTCGTCACTGACACCGATACCTAATGCTAGCATTAGCCATCACAGCTTCTGTAGCAGATGAAATAGCACACCACCACCAGATGTCACAGAAAAGATTAAACCTGCTTTAAAAAGGGTGTACAATTGATTGCTTTATTCACACTACCTTAAGGTAATTCATACTTAATATAAATAATTAGAATGGATAAAAACCCTGCAGTTGTGATTAACGGATAAGTGTCCATGCATCTGTCTCTTCAACTACAGCTAAGAACTGACATTGCAGTCCCACAAAAGAAAACAAAAACAATCAACAAACCACAATCTATTTTTTATCAGATTGGTTTTCTTCTAAGGTAAAATATTAAAACAGTTAGGTCAACATCAAATTTGACATAAGGGAAGAAGCTGCAAATACAGCCATAACTTACTGTATCAGCTTAGGATGCCATGTAGTTTCCTATTCTCCAGCAAAACCAATTAAAACTAGATTCCCAAATTAATCACATTTAAGACAGAAAACTCAACTCCAAAAATTAAAAAATAGAAGTAAAATCTGTCTTTCTTTATAAAAAATCTAAGGTAAGGCTACAGTGGGAAGATAAAGTTGGCTAAGTTGTCTTAGTGTTGGATTCTTAATACATTACTTAGTTAATCAATCACAGTAATCTTTCGGAAAGCATACAGAAAGCGCAATTAAGCAGCCCAGATCTGTTAAGGATTCACCTATAGAAATGATCAAGCTTCTCATCTGAAGGCAGAAATTATTACAAATACTTTAAAGTGAGAAATAATACCAGTATTTAAATAATACCAGTTACTTAAAATAAATCCTAAATTTTCCTTTCTGCATTAGCAGCAGTTAAATTATTTCCAGGCAAGCCACAACTAAATTCCTTAACGTACTGACAGTCCATATAAAACTACAAATACCATTTTTGACTGCAAATTACGTTGCGCCATTACAGTCATCTTCTGGCCTCCGCACTGGGATTCAACAACATACAAGACCATTAGTAACAGGGCTGAAAATTGCTGCAGGGGTTTTATACACTAAGGGATCTTGAGGGAGAAGAGATTGTTTCTATAGTATCACAATGACAGAATAGTTTGGGTTGGAAGGGACCCTTAAGATCACCCAGTTCCAGCCCCATTGCCGTGAGAAGGGACACCTCCCACTAGACCTGACCTTGAACTTACCTATAGAATTATACTGTAAATGAAGGACTTAGATGCTGTTTTTCAAAGTGAATATGACAAAGTAACTAAACTAGTCCTCAATGAATGAAGCAGTAATTTGAAGAGATTTATTGCTTCAGGGGAACTTCAAAAACATCCCAAGAGGAAGGGACTGCTCCAATTCCAGTAGATCTCAGTCTGCCGAGAGACCATGCTGTCAGTTCTACAGAAAAAGCTATCTGAAGGACTGATGCACAGACTGAGAGAAATGCAGGATTTGGGCTCTTCTAGAGAAACAGAATTAACAGCCTCAACATAGGATCACATCTAGGATTGTAACATAGATTACATTATCCTACAGTTCCAAGAAGGATTTAAAAACCCCCCATTTTTAAATCATCTGAATTTGATTGATACCATTATATCCCAGTTTACAATGCAAGTCAAATATAAATTATAAAATAAATCAACTGTGAGATTTCCAAGTATGTTTAAACACAAGAGTAAAACCTTTGACCTACACCATCCAGGTTTGTGCGCAGAATTTTTTATAATTTAAAGTTTTACAGCCAGGAACATGACATGTTTCACTGCAAGTGAAAAATGACAGAGTTAAAGAGAAACATTAAAACAGCAATTTCATTAACTTTTATGTATGCGTAATTAAAGACCTCATTAATAAACAAAACATTTTAGGAATTCTTAAATTAAAATCTAATTGTGTGGCATACTTATTGTTTTAAACAAACATCCCTTGTAACTTAATTCAAAACAAAGGAAAATTAATACCCTGAATTGAGAAAGGCAAGAGAGAAAAAACATCACTCAAGTCCAGTATTAAGTCACAGCTACCCACAGCTCCATCCACTACCAAAGTTCCAACTACAACAACTGAAATTGGGAGAAATGGTCAACTAAGCCCCCACCCTTTTTTTAACTAAGTAGGTTGTGTTGTTGTTATAGTAGTAATAATGATGATTATTATAATAATATTTCTAGAATTTAGCCTATTCTTAGCTAGAAAAAACAGCACAAATCTTCAAGAACCCCTTATAAGCGGATATTTGTTAGAGAAGGCCTGAACCCTGCACTAAAACAAGTTCTGTTCAGAATCCAGAGACATTTATCATATTGGCCCAACTGCAACTTGCTCATGTAAAGTCTACTGTATTATCTTAAGTGCTGATGCAGCTGCAAGGTGCTGGTTAATTTTAAGAGTTTGGAGTTAAATAAAAGAGGGAAAAGTATTTTACAAGATAGTATCCTCTAATTTTCACTGAAACATTAATATTGCATGGTCATTTAGTTTCTGGTGTGTTTTAAACATAAATTTGGTCTCTAAGCCAAGTTATAAAATTTGAGATACCAAATTTTCAGATGGCCCAATCATTTACGTTGCATAAACACATCAAATACCTACACATTCCAGAAACACTAACTAGAGAATAGTAATTTCTTTGGTGTTGTTAAAGTATGCAGACACATCTTTTAAATATGTTCACAGTAAAAATCCTTACTTTTTCTCCAATACGGAGATCCACCAAAACAGAGCCTATAATGACAGATTTTTGAGATATATTTAAACCAATCATTTAAAAAAAAAAAAAGGGAAAGAAAAAGGAAAAACAATTTAAAAAAAAAAAAGAAAAAAGGGCAACCACTACATTAGTTTTATTTGTGCAGGTTTTTTTCCTGTTACATATAGCGTCTTGAACCAGCCAACAGTGGGACTGGCTGGGCAGGTACGCAAAGGAAGCGGTCATTCCAGGAAGCAAGACATCACTTTCAGTGGCAGCTACACGTTACTTGGTCTTCGCCTCATCACAAAACAGGACCCTCTCTCTTCAGTGTCTCTCTATGTAGCCCCTGGACTTCACAGACATTTCCTGTTGATTGAAAGCTAATACTCTCATGAAAACTTAGGAAATGCCTTCGTATAATAGTCCTTACACTCTCCTGAGCAGTTCACCCCCATAGAACAGCCTTCCCGTGCCTTCTTCAAAGTATCAAATACTATCACAGGTCCATCTGATCCAAGAGGACTGGCTCACAGTATTTGATTAAGCAATTTGATTTAATGATAATCCCACTTCTACAACAGCACGTTGTGTGGATGTGCAGGTAAAATTGTGGTCTACGCACATGACAAATTCAACTGAAAAGAACTTCAAGAAGAAACAGCAAAAGTTAGCACATACACACAAAAGGCTACTGACTGAATTTATGCTATAAACGCATATAAGTTGCTTCACTCAAAGTTTTGCCTTTGAAACGTGTAACTGAGTAATAATCACAGTTCCCCATAGGTAGTTCATACTTCAAACTCTCAAATGAAACTTAGCTGTGAAGTCAGAGATTTATGAAAAAATGAATACACTGTTACCTGGACTAGAGATCCGGTCACGGTATTTTGGTATATCGCTGCTCAGTGTCTGAAGCATAACCCACATTGTGAATGTGAAGAGTGCTGCTAGGAAGCCATAAAATACCAGATAAAATAGTAAGATCAAACCTGCAAAGAAAAAGCTAAAATTACTATTTTTGTTTCAGATAATTCCACTACCTAGTTTGAAAACTAAAAAGGGAAATATGCAATACAACATTTGGTTTTGCTCTCTCCTCGCCCCAATCCCTTGCCACTTGTAATTGTAGTTATAAAATCAATATGCCCCTAACATACATAAGTATTGCACAGTGCAGAATAACACATGTAAAAACATTTTCTTCACGCTTTCTGGCTCTTAAAATTTACATGGTATTTTGGCATCTGTGTTTTTAACAGAGAAGCATTAAAAACCACTCTGTGGGCTACATAGGAAAGCTGGCAAAGATGACTAAGCAGTCCCTCAGGGAAAAAAAACCAAAACGTTTTCACTTGTTTAAGGGAATACAGTTCTGCATCTGGAAAGGAAGAGGTCACAGAAAAAACAAAAGAACTGAGTGAAAAGATAAAATAATTACACCGGATCCAGAACAGGTAAGAAGCGATTGGTGCTTTAGTAACAGTTGATATTTGAGAGAGCTCCACACAAAGCATTCATTCACACCTACACACTGTTACAAGACTTTCTTCAGGTGAAAATGCTTTCTGCTGCATATTTTTAAAAACAAACCAAGCCATGCTTAAGTCCATACTTATCAGAAGTCTTTCCTAACACATCCACCTGCTTTACCAATCTACCTGGCGGACACAGCAACATTCCTGGAAATCACCAATTACTCAGATGTTATTAGCTTCGACTTGACGGCTGCTAGCGGAGATCCTTAAAACCTGAAGAAACAGCCTCAATGAAACAGCCTATTACAGTGCTGTACCTCTCCATCACCCAGCTGCAAAAAATAGCTAGGTGAGAACACTACGGAAAACAGCTTGAAAACTTACCGCGATTAAGTGTTTTTATCTTCGTCCCTGATCTTCCCCCCACCCCCCATTTTCATTACACATGCACAGACATGCGCTCTGCATACACAGATCAGTTGTTTACAGAAAAGACAAGGTAACGGACAGATCGAAGTTAAAACCTTACTTTAGAGATTACAGGGACTCAACAGCTGCAGCATCTGAGCTGTGACTGAACACTCGAGACTTAAGGACACATGCATAATCACCGTCAGAAGGAATGGGAGCTATACAGGTATTGACGAATTTGGATGCCTCCACAAAGAGCCATCTTCAAAACCCTTCTAATTCAAATCATAACTGAACAGTGACGCAAATTCAATTTTTATAAAATATTCTAGTTACAAGGCTGCTACCTGTAATACTCTACAATGAACAAGACAGCCAGATATTATAAACTATTTCTAAGGCTATTTAGAAGTTGAAAAGAACATATAAAAACAAACAGTAGAAATACTAATTGTGGATAATTCACAGAAGCCATTACAGAGGTTGCATCTGTATTTGGCACACCAGCCATTTGCTTTACCTATAAGCTTACAATTGCTTTAACTGGACCCATAACAGAGCGATGATCTTCTGATTAATACCCAATGTATTTTGGGCATCACAAAAACAAACAACAAAACTCCCTCACAAAACCTTTGGTCAGCTCTCGTTTTGATCCCTACAAGTTAAACAATTATTGAATACACTTTCATCAAACTCTCTAAAAAGTGATCAAGTGACCAAGACATTCATCATTCAGTTCCAGGAGAACAGAAAAAAAGTCTGACATTTAAGATAAGACTAGCATCTTCTGTGGCAATTAGCATAAGAGCAAGAAAGTTGGGGAAGTCATCTTCACCAAGCTATTTCAGAATACATCTGTATTTTAATTTCCAAAAGATGATGCCTAACTTCACCAGGTTAAAAAAAAGAAAAAAAAATTCCTGCCCACTTGTTTATTACTGATGGGCATAACAGCACCACAGCGGTGTACCTCTAAACTGACATGGCTCAAAGTACAGTGCTGCTTTGGACCAGTACTCCAACATCTGCAACACTGGCCTTAGAGCCCATTTTGAAGCACCCTGAAGAGCTGATCCAAGCCTCCTGCAGCTCTCTTCCTTTTCTCCCTCAGCTGAGACAATGCTGGCAGCCCACCTACACAGCCTCCCTACTCCAGCGGGGAAGGGGGCTGCTGGAGTCGACTCCGTGGTGGAGACTGCAGTGCGAACTGGAGTGCACTGGAGTCCTTGTCCCTCCCAGCCACATCACACCCACCGGGTGCAGCAGTAACAAGGCTAGGAAGACTGTGTCTGTTCACTGCACTGAAACTCCACTAACCTCCCCAAGTACAGCAAAAGGCGTGTGCGCGCACACACACATTATTTTTAATCTTTATTTTAATATAGCTTGAAAATGCACTGCAGAGCACTGACCACCAGTCTAAACTGCCCCCTTTATGCTACTTTGCCACAGTAAAGAGAGGAAAAAACAAACCCTCTGCAAATTCCAGTGGCCCCAGACTGAGTAAGCTGCTCTTTGTGAACCTATTAGTATTAATTATCCTAAGCTAATTGCAGTGAATGAGCCATAACCTGTCAAGAAGCCCTGCCAAAATAACTTCACATAACGCTGGACTTCTTGTCAGGAAACGAGATGTACCCCAGTAACAGTGCAAAGCTATCCTCCACATTCACCCCAAGGGAAGTACAGCTGCCACATCTAACACGCAACTCAATTCAATTGCTGCAGAACATCTTGCTACACCAAACGCTTTGTCTGTCTGACACTAAAACTATCACACAGGAAAAACCTCCAAAACCAAAATTCTGCATTACAATTTACCTAGCTGATTTTTTTGTTTTATGATCTGGTTTTCTCTTCTTTTTTGCAGGGCATCACAGTACCAAAACCCCTTCATATCCTAACCACATCAATAAGCAACAGTCAAATCTGTAAAACTGCTATTTCTGAACCAAGGTGTTGGTGCCATCATCACTTGGAGTTCATCTGCAGGAATCAAAACACTTCTCCACTATGAAAACTAGGATTTCTGACTCTGGTGAATGCAAAATATCACATACCTGGTCACTGTTTTCATGATGAATAAAAGCTTTCCAAACTTTACATGGCAAAAGTGATAAAAAGCATACCAATCTGGCACAAACCATATTGGCAGATCTACCTATATGCATTACATAGGTAGCTACACACAGGTATCAATATAAACACTCTCACAACAGACATGGAAGCAGCTACTCAACATTCACTGCAACAATGAAAATGAAATTCTGTCTTTACAGTTTGCTGGGTTCCACGTCACATTGATCCCATCACCTGCAAGATCATTCTTCAGTATCTTTAACCAGTAGGATTTAAATACCCAAGTAATGTTACTAGTGACTGCCACCAATGTCAGCAACATCGACACTTCCAGTCCATCTACAGGATGGACTTCCTTGCCTTAAGCTAACATAACTATACATATTAGATAAGCACTAATCGTGTTTCACCTTCATTCTCTAGACACCTGGGAATTACTGTTTACCAAATTTTGGGGATGGCAGAGGGAGGCAGAGGAAGAAATAGGGAAGGAAGACTTGAGGAAGAAATACAACCTCAGCACAGTGTTACAGTTTATTTCACAATGAGTCAGGCATCCACATATAACATGGCTAAACACTTCAGGAGACAATAAAAATTGTCAAGTGCAACACTTGCGAAGAATCGCAAAAGCCAGTGCTCAGTGCCATGATTGAGCATTTAAAACAGAAAAACCAAAAACAACAAAACCCCAAACAAAAATCCACAAACAACAAATCACCAAAATACCCGCACTGTACCACCAGAGCTTCCCGAGACCTGCAACAAGAAAAGGCAAGCCTTCTTTCTTCAGAGCAACTGGTGTCATGAAAAATAAATACTCTACTGAGTTCTCAAATATTTATTTCTTACAATAGGCAGTATCATGGAAAAGCTTAGTAAGATTTTGACTGCAGTCATATTCCTGGCTGTGCAGGAATTTTTACATGAACTGTTCATCTGCCATGATACAAAGAAAAAAGCAGCGCTGCGTCTCTCTCCGATTCACAACTTGGATGTGATGTGTAAGTGCTCCTACTGCAAAGGCAGACAGTGATGCCAGAGTGTTTAATAATGCACTATCTGTGAGGAATGCTAAATCACAACAAAACCCTGCTCAAAACACTGATAAAGAACACAGAAGAATCAAGTCTGAAAAGCAGTCAACACTTTGACAGCACCGTATGTCCCAGCAAGAACTCACTGAGGACTGAACAGAAGCAGAACTGGATCTTTTTGTTATGGTGACTGACAAGACTGTATGTCCACTGACATGGTGGAAAGCTCTCCTAAAAATAAGGTGTTGGGATTTTTTGTGGGTTTTGTTTGTCTGTTTGAATTTCAAGCACTTGTTTGTGCACTGAAGGATACGGTTTGTCATTCAAAAGAACATTCAGTAGGTCCAAATTTCTATGTACTTCAAGACTACGTCACCTCTACCTTGAGCTCCTTGACACAATCAGCTTCACAGAAAGGTTTAAATGACATGACATCTACTGTGGCCACAAATGAAGTATTGTTAGACTCTAAGGCCTTTCACTTCCCTTGGCACAAATTATTTTTCTGTAACCTTGTGCAAAGATTTTGCTGTCTGTACTCTAAGATTATGCACCCATTTTGGTGTGCAATGAGCATCCCATTACACTACTTTCATGATGACCTCACTCTGTTCTTGCTATAATCCCAGGCAGGCCAGCACCTTGCCGTTACAGGCAGAACCAGATGCTAATCTTCCTTTACTGACAGGAAGGCCCCACAGGGCAGTCTTCCCAGTTCTCCTTTCTTTGCCCTGCCTGACCACACCCCGTGTGGAACCGCAGGACCAATCCTCCATCTCATCACTCCTGCGAGGACTACTAGTGTCTCTCATGCCTTGCTGCCTACACCACCACCAACTCCACTAATCAACAGCCTTTTGCAGTATTTCCTGTCTCTTTAATACAACAAATGATTATGCCAGATAATTAAAAATAGGGGGTTGGGGGGAATGTGTGTGTGTTAGATTTGGATACTGATTTGTGAAAGATTCAAAATGAACTCTCCCTCAAGTCTGCAAAAAGCAAAGTAAAAAACCTCTCATTTTCTACAGCAAGAGGAGAGTTAGTACAGGGTTTTCACCAAACTCTAAAAGGCAAACACCTCTGTTGCATGAGCATAGGAGCTACCTGTGTTTCATCTTTTACAAATCCTGGAGTAGAAATGGCAGACAAAGATGAGTATTCCAATGCCATAGCACTCAGATTCACAATTACAATTTACATAAGCCCCCAGTACTGCCTCAGACAGGGCAAAACATGCACATACTGTGAATAATTATTTAATAGTTTCTATACTGCTTATTTCTGTGAGGAAGCTGACTTGAGACGTGAGAAATACGCACAGAAGAATCAGAGCCAACTGAATTCTTAGCATGCTGCTCCTGGAGACACCACAGCCCAGCAGACTGGCAACCAGGGCTCTTTTCTCCCACCTCTCGCCTTTCAGAGGGGCAACCAGCAACAGAAAAGGAACAACAGTCAGTGAGACTGCTCTAAGCTCACATCAGTACTGCAAGGGCAGGAGTGAGACCAAACCCTGCATATTCTACTGTGCCATCAGAGCCACTCAATTAGTATTCTGCAATTAAAAAATAAAAACCAGATAGCCACCCCCTCAACCACTCAAAGATTATAATTAACATCTATAATTAAACTAAGCACAATATGTTAATCACAAAACGCCAAGACAAATAAATATTGATGAAAAAATACACTGACAATGCGTTGCTGAACAGTCGTGTCTTAACATCCAGGTGAATGACCTAGCACTAACCACATACCAATCATCTAAACCACTTCAGAAAACTTATTAATGAAGTAAAATGACTCAAACTGCCTACACATACTTTCTCAATATGGAAAAACATCTTTTACCACGGGACCTAGCCGTAGAAACTCAGTTACCAAGTAAGTGCTACTGATTTCAAGTGGTATTCATTGGCCTTGGACTAGCACAGACTAACAGCATTGTGAGTGACTTATACAACTAGTTTTGTTTAAACAGAGGTCATTTCAACTTCACTTTCTTTAAAAAGTTGCAAGCTACTTCTAATGTGCTCACAGTCTTTGCGCTTGTCAGATTCATGACACAGACAGCTTCTGCAATCCATACACCCATTCATTCCGCCCACGCACTTCAGGAAACCTGCCTGTACAGAAAGATCACTAGACAACAGCATAGTGGAAATTTCCTCTCCTTTGCTATTCAACTGGCAGAGTAGCTGCAAGCTCTTATTTCCATCTGAATGGAGAAGCACTCATGTCAGAGCTAGGGCCCTCTCTTGATAGACAGGAGACATTGGCACTGTAAAGAAAGCGCACCCCATGCACAGTCTGCTTAAGGCTCCTCCTCGCTATTTCAACATCAGTATTCATTGAGATTGCGTCAAGGCCAAGGATGTATTGGCCTGTTCCTTTACGCCACGCTGAGATTCTTGTTGGTTTTGTAAGCACAACTATTAAGTATAACAACTACATCCAAGTTTTGGGAGGAGACACAGCATTTTCTGAAGTCAGTAAATATGTCCCATGAGGAATGAAGAAACATCCTAATATTAAGCATTCATGCAACTGCTTAATATGAGAAAACATACTCAGAAAAACCAAATATTTTTATTGGAGGCGAGAAGATTATGATAACATGCTTTCCAGCTCAGAAGAAAGCACTAAGACGACTACCTGAAAGTAGGAAAACAAACACTGCCTTCACAAGCCTTACTGGATAACCTTCATTTAAACCTACTGGATAAGCTTCATTTAAAAGCTTCATTTAAGAAAAATAAAAGACCCGGGAGCCCTACATTGGAACAAATTTAGCACAATGACAGAGGGGAGTTATTCTTTTATAGACTATCGGGAAGTGGGACTTAAACTTTTTGGTGGTTTGGGGTCGGTTTTGGTTTTTTTTTGCTTTCCTCTCTGATCCACTGCTACCACCTCCAAGTACAAAGCCATTCGGGCTCATTCATTCTGGGCTTCCTGCGATGCTGGCGAGCGGCGGGGGAGGATCACGAGAAGGGAGGGATGGGGCAGAGCGGCCCCATCGCTATGCGCGCAGACTGCCGTCAGCTGCGAGATAAGCGCGGGGCGGGAGCCGGCC
>NW_010180288.1:0-883 GCF_000695765.1 Mesitornis unicolor | reverse complement strand
TTGAGGTGAAAAAGTGGAATTTGGGGCATTTGTGAAGGAAAAAGTGGAAATGGGGTTTGAGGAGGAAAAGGGGAATTTTGAGGCATTTCTGAGGGAAAAAGTGCAGGTTTTGAAGGAAAAAGTGGAATTTTGGGACATTTTTGAAGGAAATGGTGGGGTTTAGAGGGAAGAAAGTGGAGTTTTGGGTAATTTATGAGGGATAAAAGTTGGGTTTTGGGAAACTTATGAAGGAAAAAGTGGGGTTTGAGGGGGAAAAGTGGAATTTTGGGGAAGTTATGAGGGGGAGAAGAGGGGTTTTGAGGAGAATAAGTGGAATTTTGGGCATTTATGAAGGAAAAAGTGGGGGTTTTGAGGGAAAAAGTGGAAATTTTGAAGCATTTGCGAGGGGAAAAGTTGAATTTTGGGGAATTTATGAAGGAAAAAGGGTTTTGAGGTGTTTATGAGGGAAAAAGTGGAACTTTGAGGGGAAAAAGTGGAATTTTGGGAAAATTATGAGGGAATAAGTGGGGTTTTGAGGGCTACAGTGGAATTTGGGGCATTTATGAGGGGAAAAAGTACAGTTTTTGAAGGAAAAAGTGGAATTTTGGGGCATTTTTGAGGGAAAAGGGCATTTTGGGGCATTTTTGGGGGAAATAAGTGGGATTTTGGGGCATTTTTGAGGGAAAAAGGGGAATTTTGGGGTGTTTTTGAGGGAAATAGTGGAATTTTGGGGTATTTGTGAGGGGAAAAGTGGAATTTTGGGCTATTTTTGAGGGAAAAGTGGAATTTTGGGGTCTTTTTGAGGGGAAAAGTGGAATTTTGGGGCGTTTTTGAGGGAAATAGTGGAATTTTGTGGCATTTTTGAAGGAAAAAGTGGCATTTTGGAGCATTTTTGAGGGGAAAA
>NW_010180287.1:0-1825 GCF_000695765.1 Mesitornis unicolor | reverse complement strand
GCCACCACCATGGGGTCATTGGATGCCACCACCATTGGGTGCCACCATCCTGGGGTCATTGGGTGCCACCACCCTGGGCACAGACCGGGTGTCCCCACGGGGGCGTCCCCGTGCCCGGTGTCACCCGCGTGTCCCCGTGGGGCAGGGTTCTCCATCGAGGGCCCGTCGCAGGCGCGCATCGAGTGTGACGACAAGGGCGACGGCTCGTGCGACGTGCGCTACTGGCCCACCGAGGCGGGCGACTACGCCGTGCACGTGGTGTGCGACGACGAGGACATCCGCGACAGCCCCTTCATCGCACACATCCTGCCCGCCCCGCGGGACTCCTGGCCCGAGAAGGTACCGCCCCATAGCGCCCCATAGCGCCCCATTGCCTCCCATAGCTCCCCATTGAAACCCATAGCTCCCCATTGCACCCTATTGAACCCCATTGCACCCCATTGCACCCTTCATCACCCACATCCTGCCCACCCCACAGGACTCCTGGCCCGAGAAGGTACTGCCCCATAGCTCCCCATTGAACCCCATAGTTCCCCATTGCACCCCATTGCACCCTTCATCACCCACATCCTGCCCACCCCACAGGACTCCTGGCCCGAGAAGGTACTGCCCCATAGCTCCCCATTGAACCCCATAGTTCCCCATTGCACCCCATTGCACCCTTCATCACCCACATCCTGCCCACCCCACAGGACTCCTGGCCCGAGAAGGTACTGCCCCATAGCTCCCCATTGAACCCCATAGTTCCCCATTGCACCCCATTGCACCCTTCATCACCCACATCCTGCCCACCCCACAGGACTCCTGGCCCGAGAAGGTACTGCCCCATAGCTCCCCATTGAACCCCATAGTTCCCCATTGCACCCCATTGCACCCTTCATCACCCACATCCTGCCCACCCCACAGGACTCCTGGCCCGAGAAGGTACTGCCCCATAGCTCCCCATTGAACCCCATAGTTCCCCATTGCACCCCATTGCACCCTTCATCACCCACATCCTGCCCACCCCACAGGACTCCTGGCCCGAGAAGGTACTGCCCCATAGCTCCCCATTGAACCCCATTGCATCCCACTGAAACCCATTGCACCCTGCTGTGCCCCGTAGCACCCCATTACACCCCATAGCTCCCCATTGCACCCCACTGAAACCTATTGAATCCCATTGCACCCCATTGCACCCTTCATCGCCCACATCCTGCCCACCCCACAGGACTCCTGGCCTGAGAAGGTACTGCCCCATAGCGCCCCATAGCTCCCCATTGAACTCTATTGAACCCCATTGCATCCCATTGCACCCCATTGCACCCCATAGTTTCCCATAGCTCCCTATAGCACCCCATAGCACCCTGCTGTGTCCCATAGCACCCCATTACACCCCATAGTTTCCCATAGCACCCCATAGCACCCCGCTGTGCCCCAGTGCACCCCATAGCACCCTGCCATGCCCCATAGCACCCCATTACACCCCATAGCTTCCCATAGCACCCCATTACATCCCATAGCACCCCATTACACCCCATAGCTTCCCATAGCACCCCATTACACCCCATAGCACCCCATTACACCCCATAGCTTCCCATAGCACCCCATTACACCCCATAGCACCCCATAGCACCCACCAGGGGTGCCGCAGCACCCAATACCCCTCATCCCCAGGCCCAGACCCTATGGGCACCCCCACACCCATGGGTGCTGCCCTCCATCATTGCACCTCTCCCAGACCCCCCGTGGGTGCTGGGGCTGCACCCTGACCCCCACCCGCAGGTGAAGGCGTTTGGGCCGGGGCTGGAGCCCAGCGGCTGCATCGTGGAGCGCCCGGCCGAGT
>NW_010180286.1:0-11555 GCF_000695765.1 Mesitornis unicolor | reverse complement strand
AAGATGTTCTTGTAAAGCAGGGCAGAAGCCAAAATTTCACTGTCTGGCCTCTGCAGCCCAAGGAGCATCTGCCCATTGGCTACATGAGCAGTCTCCTTAGGGCATAGCCAATCCTCAGCAGTCCCTAATATTTGCAGAATCCTCAGAGATCTTTCAGTGAAAGACCTTTTAGATGTGGAAAAGTTTATAGCCCTTCTCCAACCATTGCTGATTTTAGAGGGTTAAGTTAGAAACAGGAAATACAGTGACTAAAGGAAAGCCATTAATATTAAATTCTACCCTTTGCCAGATAGTCTTGTGTTATCTTTGCTCTTTCATGAAATATTTTCCAGTTTTCCTTGCAGGGCATTCTTTACAGGGGTAGCAACTGAGGAGCTGTAACTTGGCACATCTCCACCTGCTTTTCTGTAGCAGTGCACATTTGTGCTCTGGGATTTGAAGAATTTCCTTTGCCTCTAGAATTGATATGCAAACAGTCAGCTGTACAGACATCAATCTGTCCAGTAGACATGCTGCGTGACCTAAGAAATAATACAGGTGGTCAGCACCATGCTGGTGACTCTTGAATTTCTGGAGCAAACAGACTCATTTTACTATGGCTAGAAGACGGGAGGTCCTGTATACACCCTCCAGTAATGTAATCTGCTGTGCTTGACTGATCACAAAACACCCACCAAGATTTCCCTAACAGAATTCTTCATTTTTGCCAAGGAAAGCAAAGATTTGCAGGAAATGAGAGCCGTGACCTTGCCACCTCACAAATAGCTTGGAGGTCTCAAGATGCTCATCTCAGCAAGGAGATGCTTGTGCCAGAGCAAACGGAGAGCCCTGTGTGGTCAGCCATCAGCTCTTCCAGCATCCCTTTCATTACCTCCTCCAAAAAGCGTCAACTTTGTTGTGATAAAAGCAGAAATGGGCCAACTTAGTCTTCTCCTGCCTGTTTGCTGTGTTGCTGTAAGTCACACTGTGTGTAGATGCTGCTCTATGAGCAGTTATGGAATGAGGGATGTTCAAACTGGGAGCGATTAATGTTGCTAGCTGCATAACCCAGCTCATACCATTTCTCCCACTTGTGATTCCACCACAGCCAAGAGCTGTGTGCTTGAGCTGCTGTGCACCCTGTGGACAGTTAAAGCCTATGGGAAATATTCCAGAGATAAGGAAATGGGGCTCCAGACAGCCCCATACTTCTAAGCAGGTTGTTCTATAGGGCAGTTGGTCATTTCTGTTAAAAAGAAGCCTTTCATTTCCCATTGGTACTTCTCAGGTTGCAAGGAGACCCATTTTTTTCTGCTCCTGAAGGCCCAAGCTGCAGACACAGCCCTGGAAGGGAAGCTTGCTCTCATGGCTACGGCGAAGGAATGGGAAGCACGAGATCTGGCATGAAGTCCTGCTCCCATTGAAGCCAGTGGGACATTTGCCATTGGCTTCAGGGGAAGCCAAGACTTCAGTCTGCAGCCAGATTTGCTGGTGTGTTGAGCTGTGCTGAGAGCAGGACCAGAAAAGGTTCTTGGTTTCCTGATGAAGCTGTTACTGCCTCAGCTCCTCTGCTGCTGATAGCTCGTTTCTCACCTCCAATTGCCCCCTGCTTGCTTTCATGTTTTCAAATCTTATTTTTAGGCCAGAAACTCTTTGAGGAAGAGACTGGCTGCATAGTTTCTGCCTGTTTTATTGTCCCATGACAAGCTCCTGGACATTCCCACTGTTAAAATCATCCCCTCCACTGTGGATTATGGACAGTGCAAGGAAATTGCATAAAGCAATAGCATAGGGGTGGGATGGGTGGCTTAAATTAAGTAAAACACACAGGATTTGCTCTAGGTAAATAACTGTGCCTTTTCCTTCAGGCAGTGGCTTGGGCTTGAATCAGCTCTAGAATTAACTCTGGTTCAAGAGAGCCAAAGGAGACTGTAAAGTTGGTCCAGGGATGGGCTTCCCTGCTTCACACCTTCACACCAACATGAACTGTTGGAATATTGACATTATAAGCACCTTTTTTCCCCCTGTCTCCTCTCTCTCAAGGTTAGGTGGAAACCAAATAGTGTTGTGATGAGCCTGATCGTAAACCTTTCCCAAATTATCATTGTTCCCCTTGCTAATAAGCCAACTCAAAGGTTGCCATGCTGACCTAAGTGTTAAGCAGAGCATTATGTAGTATTCCCCAATGCGTTACACATCCTTGTGCCAGCTCTTCTAGCCCACACAGCATCCACCTTTGGGCAGGGTTAGTGCCCTTCTGAAAGGCAGGTGAAGAGGGGATCTCAGAGTGGACTGAGATTATTGTGTTATACCAAGCAGCCCCATTTTGGCCTCTGTAGGTCCTGTTGTTTGTATTTGAATGTACACATGGTGAAGCCTCTGTATGCCAAGGAAAAGAAACATTGCAAATAATTGTCACTCTCTATTTCTATTGCTCTCTTATCAGGATGTCTCTTCCTATTTATTGTGTGGGTTTGGTCTCTACTGCCCCTTTCTGGGAACATTTGAAAACGCATCACATCCATTCAAAAGGCATGTAGCTTTATCTGCTGGACCGAGAAGCTGCCCTGGTTTTCCTGTCCAAATGCCACATGTTT
Organism: Mesitornis unicolor; assembly: GCF_000695765.1. Taxonomy (NCBI): domain Eukaryota; kingdom Metazoa; phylum Chordata; class Aves; order Mesitornithiformes; family Mesitornithidae; genus Mesitornis; species Mesitornis unicolor. The sequence continues at coordinate 8,979 of NW_010180286.1, read as the reverse complement.
GACAACACCTTCACCATCTTAGCCATAGCTTGTGTCCTCTGGCCGTATGGGACTTGATCTCGTTCCTTCAACATTTCCACAAAGAGCAGCTTTCTGGTAAGTTGAAACCATTGTGATATATTTTTTCCCCACGAGCAAGGAGTTTGTAAGTGTAGATGCTTAAAGTCGAGGCAATGTTGATCATCTGGAGACCTGCAGCTAATAGTTCTACTATGATTTTCTGCAGCAAGTTGAAGCAAAGTTACCCAGAAGTTCAGTACTGGTGCAGGAGCGCACCCCAGTGTTACCTCTTTAGACACAGAGATTTTTACAGGCAAAATTACTTTCTTCTAGTAATAAATGGGGAAGAATGTGGAGGAAAGCAAAGAAAGAACCCAAACGATGCAGTATTCCCTCCTGATTGCTTAGCTTAGCTCTGCAGCACCATTTCCCATCTATCTTTCACACCACTCGGAGATTGTTCCCATCTTACCAATAGATCCTTTCTCAACTTAGTGACTGCCTCTGGGATTACTTATTTTTTCTGGTTCAGTGACTGGCAAAATGTTTGCACGAACTCTAAACTGTCAACTTGTCGCTCTTCTATTTTCTTTGCTAATGTGATCCCCACCAGCTCTCATGCTTCCTAGGGCAAGCACAATCAAACAAAATTAATCAGAATAAACAGAGAGAATTAGTGCTCATTCTTTCTTAACAACAAGCCTGTAATTTTTGTTGTCCATTAGCAAATTCAATCCAGCTACTTTTGCTCGTGTTAATTCACTGTAGCTGCTACCCACGGGCTCTGGGTTACACATAACGATGAGATGAGGGGACAGTGCTTTGCTTTTAGTGACACCTCAGCATTTGTGTGTTCTGAATTTTAAGGACTGGGGCAAGGGGGGGGTTACCTGATCCACTGCCACCTGGTTCTCTGTGGTATTCATTCTGCAGCCCCATTAGTGAAACAGAGCAGCTCGTATATCTTTGATGGTCAGTTAGTGATTTGGGGTATTTTCAGGGGCTACTTCACAGCCCAGTTACTGAAAGGGCAAAGCCAGCTTGGGGCTGGGACCTTTTTGTTGGACTGTGTGCAGGACAGAGGAGCTGTTTCAGGGCCATAGCTTATCCTTAGCTTTTGCTGTAACAATTCCACGTGATAAAATGTTAGTTTTCCCAATTTTCCTCCCCACAAGTTGGTTTAAAGGGAATGAAGGCAGATCCTGCTATAGCTTAGTACGTTACCAGCCAACTCAAATGACTCCCCACTGTCTTTTCATCTACATGAGACTCTTAATGCCCTAAGTCTTTGCATGTCCTGGCACATAGCCCAATTGAAGCATGAGCTCCAACAGAAGTTTTAAATTTAAAGCTGTTCTTTTGGCTTCAGAAATTTGCAGATTGAAGCTGAGAGATGCAATTCAGCTGTTTACTTGCGGATCTGCAACAGCCCTGCTGTGCTATTGCACTCACCTCAGTCAGGCGGTGGTGTTAACAGCATTTTCCAATTAAAGTAGAAGCCTCAGTTACAGAAAATGCTTTTCCTATCTGGGCATTTATCTGATTTTTTTTAATTAGTCATGGAGCACAGGGCTGTTTTGTTTCCCATGCCTTATTATAATTAATCCATCATCATTTCTGGTGACTGGGCTGGCTTTTGCTGGGTTTTTTTTTAAGTTTCTTGCTATTTCCAGCATCAGCTTGAGCCAATAACACTCAAACGCCACATTGCTCACACAATGGGGAGCACTGATGTGAGTGATCAGGCAAATATCAGGTGCACACACAACTCCCAAAGTCCTGCCTACCCAGAGCAGGAAAAAAAAGACCTTGTTCTGGAAATAGCCCTGCTAGAAAATCCCAGAGCCCTCCTCTGTAAATTATGGCTATTTCCCTCAGTGAAATATTCCCACTCTGAAAACTTGGCTTTTAAGACTTTCACACCCAAATCAAGGGTTTTTCCCATTACCTGAACATTCATAGTCTCCGAGATGAACCCTGCATCTTTCTTCATGGTGCAGTCAGATAAGAACAGCTTTTTTTTCCTCACCAAAAGGGATGATGCTGGGCTCCATCCTGCCCATAGGTGCAACGAGCTCGGCAAGGCTTGTCCGTGGGATACAGCGGGATCTGAACTGAGACCTGGGATTTTCACCCCTCTTGTATTTGCTGTTGCAGACAATGCGGTCGCTGTCTGCCGGTTTCATGTGCTGTGTAACATGAGCACAGAGCTGCTCAGGCTGGGGCTGCAGGAACGGGAGAAGGACCAGATGCACTGACAGAAGCGTAGGTTTCGGCACTGACATCCTGTCCCCTGGGGCCACAAAGCCCCTCTCTCCTACAACATGCTCTTCCCGTGGTTTGATCAGCTGTGACTGTCACTCTGGGCTTGTGCCCAGCACAGTGACCCTCAAATCTTGAAGTGCCTTGGTTCTGCAAGACCCTTTCAAGGATGCTACAACCGAAGACTCCCATACTGACAAGAAAGCAAAGCCTGCTGCTGCCCCCATGTGTTAATTGCTCGTTATTGTTGCCTTGCACCAGTAAAGACTGGGAACACTACTGGCAAGCGTGAAGAGGAGCCCGGCTAAGCGCAGCACAGCCTCTCCGCTACTGAGGTCAAAGATCCTGCTTTGGAAGACTTTTCTGTTTCTTTTCTTCCTTTCACAGGGTCAAGGCCTTCCCTGGGGCACTTTATATTTTAAAAAAATCATAAAATCAGATTGGACATGTTTGGAAGTGAGACGAGCTGGAGACAGCACGGAGGCACGCGATACGCAGCAAAGCACAGAGGTGTCATCATCCCGTCCTCAAAGGATGTGTGTGCAGTGCTCGGAGGCTGCCATGCAATGCTGAACAATATCAGATATCATCAGCACAGCACGTTCAGGCTTGTTGGCTCAGTCCACGAGGAGTGTAGAGCAGGAGACAGCTCTTGGCAGGCTGAGCTACATGATAAGGTCATTGGAAAGACAAGTGATGCTTTCATCAACCTGCCTTGTCCCAGTATCAGCACCAGCTTGAGCAGGGCCTCACTTTGTGCTCCTGTAATGTACCGTGCTCCACATGGTGCCAAGGACAAAAGCTTCCTCACAAATACATTGAAGCCGTGTTTTTCCAACCAGTGCCTCAGCCCCCAAGTCCCATCCTTCTTGGCCCTGTCAGGCTCCAGTTTGGAACCATTAAATGGCACCTCTTGGAAGAGCTATAGTCCCTCTGAACCAGTGGCACCTCTCAAGCAGAGTGGAGAACAGGTTGTAGTTACTGGCTACCTATCTGCTGCTTTCCAACAATTATAATTTACCTTTTGGACATCTGTTGGAGATCTCTTCTGGTTTGCCCTTCTCTGTTGAGCAGCACTTTGTTGGGGCTGCATACTCTAATTATTCTGGAGAACATCAACCCCTGAAGCTGCCTGAAGCCTGAGGTGATGGGTTGGTAGCAGCAGCCAGACTCTCACTGGCCCAAATGGAGCCAGGCTGTGGCTCGGAGTGGGTCATGCAGACCAGTGGTTCTGACCATCACTAACACAGCTTCTTGGAAAGGTAGGCACTTCACCAATGGACTATTTTGCCCTGGCACCACTAACAGATGGGCCAAGGAGCAATGCCTCAGCTACACATTGTCCACAGACTGCCCTGGACGCTGTCTAGAGCTCTCTGAGAACATCTGAAGGGAACAACATGCGCTGGCAGGGCTTACGTGCTCCAGCAATTGGGGATTGCAAACACATGCTTCAGCTATGCAAGAAATCTTTGACTTGTTCTGAATGTGATTCTGCCTGGGTTTCTTCCCAGGAACATTCCTGTTCTTCACAATTTACCAGTTGCAGGAAGGGAGAAGGGGAGCGGATTTTAAGAGTAAGGGAGAGGAAAGGGAACAAACCTTACAGTGCTTTCCCCAGCCAAATTTCTCCAGAAGGACAGGGTGTGGAGTATGGGCTCCGGAATTTGGCACAATCTCAAGAGAGTATGAGCAGCAAAATTAAAACCACTTTTAATTACTCATTTGTTTTTACATAAAGAATAAGTCTCTGTTTTTTTCTGAAGTAATTCAGTGTCTGCTATCACACAAACCAGGCAGCCCCTGCCAAATGGTGCTGCGTGATAGGAGGCAAGCACAGCACTAGGTCTCTGGGCAAAGACGCGTTATCTCCTCCAGGAGACGGCAGTGCTGTTTAGATCTGCATTCTGGTTCCCGAGATAAAAGTCTCATTCCTAAGAGCCACAGCGTCCGTGAGAGAGTTGCAAATGTGGTCCTCGTAGGTGGGAGTAATTTGATGTCTGAGCTGGAGATGAATGATGAAGCTGGGTCTTGATTATAACACCTGCTATGTTACAAACAGGAGAAAAGGCTTGCGAGGGGTGAAGGCGAGAGCTGTGCTTCTACCCTGGCAGAAGTCAGAGGTACGGGGTACCCAGCACCTCACACCCTGACACAGAGGGACCACAAATCCCTCTTCTCATCACCGGCAATAGCAGGGTCCTACCTGGGGTGGGTCACAGGCTGGTGTCTGTGGCCATGTGACATGTGTGTGGGGTAGGTGGGAGCTGCTGGGCTGGTGTCCCATTGCTGCTGGGTGGTATCTTGGGTTACCCCCAAGCCAGGGACACCCCTGCAGACAAGGGGTGAAGTTGGCAGCAGTGCAGACACAGGTTTTGTGCTTCTTTGCAGATGCGACCACCTAAACCCTCATCTTGTTCCTGCCCCAGACCCATCAAGAGCAGCCAAGGACAGGAGCAGCAGTCCCGTCCCAGGCGTTGCTCATGGCTAAGTCTGGAACCTGCTGAGCAAAACAAGGGCTCCCAACAGGAGAAACCATTAAAAGAGGCAAGATGTAACCTGACGCTACCAAACATGCACTCAGAGTAACCTCCATAGCTCAATTAACTATATTAAGTATATACCTATAATTAATTTAATTTAACTGAGGTTTTTCTTCCCTGTGTTGTGTGCCTGCTGTCTCAACCTCTTAAACTAATTCCTGTGTATATAATTCAATCAAATATACGCACAGTACCCACACAAGCTTAGTCACTCCAGACACCAGGGAGAGTATTATTTTGTTGTATTTGGCTCATACTTCTGCCTTAGCACAGGGGGTAACTTCGCTGAAATCAGTTATGCTGCATTGGTCCAAAACCAGCGCAAAGCCCAGCGTTTATAAATTATTTGCAATAGAATCATCATAATTTCTATGATGCCATGTGCTGAACATGGATGGGGTTTGCTACAGCTGCCTTCCCCGTCTCCCACTTGGAAACAACTAAATAAAGGCAGAAAGGAATACTCATCTTTTCATTCTTTTTTTTTTAATAATTCAGCAATATCTGAAATATCAGCAGATTCCTGTATAGGAATGTAGCAGCACTGTATAGAAGCCTTCCCCTGTGTATGCTGAATTAAACAGGATTAATTGGTTGATGCTAAGCAGATGCTCAAGAAGTATTTCTTTAACTTGTGCTGTCTGTAGTGTCAGGACAGTAGTTCATTACTTGTGAGGGTCCCCTCCTTCATCTTTTATTGACTATACACTCTACATTTTTCTTGTTAATAGCCCATATGGCAAAGGAAACTTTGGTTTGGAAAGGTGAATGATTTCACTCTGTCTTGCTGTTATTAATCCCAAATTATGGATCTAGTCACTATTAATGATAGCCCCGGTGATATATGAATTGCAATTTTTACTCCTACTAATCCTGGACAGTTGGAAACTGTCGGATGTCAGACTGAGCAGCTGTAGCCCGAACACCAGTTAGCACCAATGAGCAAGTCATTTGAGAATCATAGGTGCCCAGCATCATGGACACATCGATACGTTGGATTAAGTGAAATTAAAATATGCAGAATTTCTCAGTTCTGTTGCTCTCTGCGTTGATATAAGTCAGGGGTAGGAGGATTTCTTCCTGTAATTCAGGGGACGTATGACCCTCATGTTGGCTGTATGTGTATAATGACTGAACCATTCAGCTCTCAGACAGACTTTGCTTGTCTGGGGCTTTGCAGCTCTCACAATCTATCTGTTAACAAGAAAAATATTCCAATTATTTGAAATAATGACATCATTCACACAGCTGGCCCAGTGCCATCACCACAAAATGCAGTGAGGAGCAGTTGAGCTTGGAGGACCGTGGATAAGCTGAGTTGAGTTATTCTGCTGCAGTGTGAAATGGTTCAGGAAAGGCCAGGGAGTCAGCAAAAGCTGCTGGGAAATGACACAAGGCTGAACTTCAGCTGTTGCACATGGAAAGGTCAACGGAGGATTCTCACACTGAAAAAGCCTGAAAAAGTAGATAGGTATCTAAAACATTTTGAAAAGCCTCTTGTTGTGGTGCTTCTTTCAGCATAATAAATCCTTGTTGGATTAATTACGTAATAGTGAAATTATCCCACTCTGCTAGAGGCAGATTTCTCGATGAAGTGAGAACAAGTTTACTATTTTAAGGTAAAATGTGGGAGTTTGAAGGTCCCAGAGGGCAGAAGGGGCAGGGCTGCTCTCAGTGAATGGACACAGTGAATTCCCTGTCATTTCCCTATTCATCCAGGTCCTAGTCAGGCACCTCTAGACTTGTATGTCAGAGTTCCTGCAAGTAAGAAAGGTGAAGGACTTTCACATGAATGGGTGAAAGTTGCTCCCTGCAGAATCCTCCATAGACAGTTAGGAAAAAATCCTGAGCTGTTTTAATTTCCCATAAAAGGCAGGAAGCAAGTTGGCAGTGTAAGTGCCTATGAAGGCAAAAAAAGAACTGAAACGAGTCATTCTGCTGTCCTTCCCACTCTGTAATGAAGACCTGAAAGGCTCTAAATTGGTGGGTTTTGTTCTAAGGCTTTAATTTAATTCTTTCTCCATTAGGACCTCCAGAAAACTTTCTGGATGGACAGAAAAGAGGTCAGTATGTATCAGAGACAGCAGAAAAACCTGCAGATTTCTGTGTGCAGGGATGTTTAAATCTCAGTGATGGATTAACCATTATATTGTGTTTTAGGGCACATTTGTATGTGGTAGTCTGGACACTGCACACATTTCTTGCCTGTACAAACACACAGATGAGCTGGAATTATTTGCAACCAATTGACGCCAGTCGAGTACTTCTGTGTTCCCATGTTTACAATTTGTGTAGACAAATCTTCAGAAGGGAAGTGATTTTGAGTCTGATTATTAAAAGCTTTTTTTGCTTAATGTTCTTAACAGCTGTTTCACCCCAACAGTTGGGAGAAAACCACCTTTTCATAAGGATTTTGTAAGGATCTTTCAGCTGGAGGATGAAGCAATTTCCCATCTACATTTCCTGGTGTCTTTCCATGAGATCAATGAATAATTCATCCTGATAGTTTAAAAGTTAGCAAAATAATAAGCAGTAAATGAGAGTTAAGGAGAAGTGAGCCAGCACAGACTTCGCTCTGTCAGCAATGTCTGGTTGTTTCCCCTGAGTTTCCAGATCACCTTAGCAGTTTCATTGTCCAGGTTTGAGCGGGTTACCCTGAGTAACCTGTGTTTATTTGACAAAGCATGATTATTACTTGTAACTTTCAAACCTCAATAGTCACAGAGTGATTATAAGTGGCTTGGGGGAGGCATTTTGGCACATTTCATTTAGTCCCCACACTTGTGGAGCCCTCTCCAACACTTGAAATCCATTGTCTGTTTGGTCAGAAAAGTACATAAACTGGCCGAGCCCCAAAATTATGAGACAAATTGGCCCAGGGATGGAAGGAAATGATAAAACCTGCTTGGAGATGGGGTGCTGGCCAGCTGCTCAGAGGAGCTGGGCTCAGCAGCAGTCCTGCCTGGCTGCTCTCCCACTGACCTTCCAGCCCTGTTGGAATCACTCAGACCCACAGAGATGTGAGCAAGCAAAAGCTGTGAGGAAGCAATACCTGTTGCTTAAAAAAATATTGTCAGTGCTTGGGGAGCCTTTCTTCCTCTCCAGTGTGGGACAATTGTCAACTGATGTTGCATCTGAGCCGGTGGTAGCAAAAGTCGGAGAAGAAATGCTTTCCCCTTGCCTTCCCTGCCTCTGACACCCAAATTGCATGAGAGAAGGCAAAAGAAAAGCCATTAACTGCACTCAGCTTTAATCTGACTTTAAGGTCAGTTTGTCCTTCTCCTTCAGGGCAAAGAGAAGATCTTCACACTGGCCTTGGGGCAAATGGTGCCTGGTTAATTCCTGCAACCTGCTGCGAGGAAATTTTCCTCCTCTCCCCACCACTCCAGGAGAGCTTTGCATGTGGAACTTGTTAAAGATTTGTCCTGAGCTTGTTTTTCAAACACAAGCCACGAGTCAGGATGGGCCAAGGAAAATATCCCAGTGTGGAATACACCTCGTCAGCTCCACCAACTGCTCCGCAGGCACCGGCTTCCCCAGGGCCAGAGCCAAAGGCCAGCGGTGAGTCTGTGGGGCAGAGTGGCTGGAAGGGGGGACTCAGCACTGGGAGCTGTGGCTATACCCAGGGCATTGCCTCGCACTAGCCACAATATGAGAGGGAAAAAGCTGATTTTCTTGGAAATCCCAAAGGCTGGTGAAGGTACCTGCGAGCCCAGCTGGCTAGCAAGGGGATAAATGTATGGGTGTGAGCGTGGACACGGTGCCCATGTCGCCTCGCTGAGCAAGCAAGGACAGTCGAAGGCCCGGACTGAGTGCTCCACCCTAACAGCAGTGCCACAACATTCCCAAAATTAGGCCAAGTTTCCTATAGATGGGCTATACATGTGTGTGTAATCAATATATTGACAACGTAATAACTGAAATTTTATTATGACTGTATGTATGGGCAGCGTGATGTGTATTATGGCAATGACACCCCACGCAGGGCTGTACCGATGTCCCCCCCTTAACCCGAGTGCTTTTGCCACCCGCGCTGGGGCGAGAGGCGCCGGCCCTTTAAGTGTGGCCCTCCCTCCCGCTACCAAGTTCCAGCGCCGACCGCTCAACCAACCTCGCTGCACCGCCCTTTCCCGCCGTCCATTGGTCAGATGGCGCTGAGTGTCCCGCCTTCCGG